>NW_020955812.1:199173-282504 GCF_003031625.1 Empidonax traillii
ACATAGAAAAATAAAATCCTCTCACAGATAAAGTACATATAACATCAAATGTTATTTATAAAGTAAAAATAATATAAAATGAAAGAAACATTCCATATGTCCAAATTTCCTTCTAGATTAATACAGGTCTCTGTTATAAACTTACCCCTCCCAGCTCTTTGAGGTCCTTTCCTAATTTTTCAGAGATCACATTGGATGGGATATCGAGGTAAAACACCTTCCCAGTGAGTGGCTTATATTTAAGTTTCTCTGGTTTTCCTGTATCCTTTTTCACATTCTTGAGAGAAGATCTTATCTTTTCTGGTTTTGCTTGTGTTCCATCTGCTGGGAAAAAAAGAGGCAATTTAAACAGAACTTTTTTTTTTTTTTTTTTTTTAAGGAAGATTCCTAAGTTATGGCAATGGACACGGCAAGCTTCCACAGAGCAATACAATGCTGCTTGGGTTGGAAGTGACCTAAGAGATCATTTGGTTTCAATCCTCTACCATACACAGGGACACCTTCTATGAGACCAGTTGCTTGAAGCCCTATCCAGCCTGGACTTTAACAGGACTTTTAAAAAACAGCTATTATGTTAAACATGTCAAAACCCAAACATTAATAATACCACCTCATATGGCCCTTAAAAGCTTCTCCTTAAAATAATATGCTCTAATGAGCTTTTAATTTCAGTTACTATACAATACTATCAATTTTCTCACCAGTTTGGCAAGTATTTGCTACCAAGACAATGAGGGCTGCTAAAGGAAGTGAGCAGGCCTCTTCTAAACACAAAAAACCAACATGCAAAACAGTCCCTCTATAAAGTTTTCTTTCCATCCCTGAAACACTCTCAGATAGGAAAGGGAGCAGCAGAACTACCACTCTTGCTGCAAGATTCTCTGTTTATGAACACACTAAGTGGGACAGGAACAGCAGTCAGCTTTGTTAGAACCTAGAAGACAAAAAACCCTAGAGAAACAGGAAAATAGGGAGGCATAAGCTGGTGTAACTGATCTGTAAACGCAAAAAAAGGACGATAAGCAGGTGTGCAAGCAAAATTCTGTAGATGAGCAGGGCAGTTCAAAAATTAACACGTTAAACACTATTAACACTGGAGCATGCATTTAAAACTTCTCGGGGACGATGGAAAGTTCGGAGCGGCTTAGCAGGCCCGCAGTAACAATGAGGAGCCTCCCCCGCAGAGCGGCCGCGCTCTCACCCCGCGGGCCCAGCGAGCCTCGGGTGCTCCCGGCGCCAGCCAAGGCCTGCCCGGGGAGGGGGGGCGGCTCGCACGGCAGCGGCCCGGCCATTCCATAGACACCCCACGGCCTCCCTGCCCCGCGGTTATCTTACAAAAGAGAACGAGTCAGCGCCAAGGCCACGCTTTTCCGTTTAACTCCCCAAACCCCGACAAAGCCATAGCCGGGAAGGCCGCCCCGGCCCCAGCTGAACGGCCCCCGCTGGCGCTGGGAGAGGCCTGAGCCCCCCCGGCCGCCCCCAGACCCCGCCGCTTACGGGGACGAGCTGCTCTGTCGGCGGCCTCGGCAGCGCTCGGCTTCATCTTCCCGCGGAGTCACATCCTCCCCTGCCCCGCGGCCGCCGCCACCTGCGGGAGCAGCGCGGGCTGCCCGGACCCCCTCAGCGCCCTTCCCGCCTCCGCCGGGCCCGGAGCTGCCACCGCCAACGGCCGGGCCGGGGCGGAGCGAGGGGAGGGCGGAAGGAGGGAAGGGAAAGAAGGAGGCTCTGGGACAGGAGGTTGGCAGCCGTGAGTGGTGAGGCGGGACAGGAGCAGGAGCCCCTTCCCTCTTCGCCTCCTCTGAGGGGCGTTGTTGAAATCGCGGGGAGCTCTGCCTGCGGCGAGCGCGGCCCGGACGCTGCTCGTAAACGGGTATGTATGTGCGCTGCTCTGGGCAGTGGGCTTCTAAGTTAAAAATACACTAAGAAAGCCAGTTTCTTCCCCGCCCACACCCCTCTTTAATAGTTGCTAGCACCTGAGAGATAAGTCTTATTTTATGCAGGTTCAGCTTTCTTATCTTTCACTTGAAACTTGGTGAAAACGACATGACATTATGTTCCTGTAGAGCAGATAAAAAGCTTAGATCAGTATCAGCTAATAAAGCTAGGGCTACACTTATGCACAACGTATATTTTGGAAGATATGTCTTTATTTGGGGATTTTGTATTGTGAAATACTTTTTTTTATTACTATTCTCTTCTGCCCTGGCTAGTTGCAGATACTGTGAGTACTTTCCTAAATTGTTGCGACCGTGACTTTGCGGCCATACAGCAGGATTTAAGGAATTAATATTTGATAGTAGCATTAATGCTAGTTAGTCGCTGTTTCTTACATGAATAGCTTGCCAGAGTATATAGTCATGACCAGCAGGCTGAGAGTGCTGGCTCAACCAGGAGACCTTTCTGGATTTTCTCACAGGAGTGACGGGAGCAAGAGAAGGGCTGGATGAATTACTCTGCAGTGCTACAGTTTATGGGCCGTAGACTGGGAATCTGTGTGGATTATTGACATGTTCCTAAACACTTCGTTGCAGCAAAAGGTAATAAGTGTTAAAAATTTAATGTGTTTTACAAGAACATATAAATGTTGGAGTTCATGTAAGAAGGATTTTAAAAAATTTATTGTCTTTAGAAAACTTACTTAAAAAGCAGGGCTTAAATATTCTAATCTCAGAAATTCTTGAGATGCTTTTATACAGGTAGAAAACTAATACTGCTGCCTATGCATAGCACATTAATGAAAATTTATGATATTTTTTCCCTTGATTTTTTTTTCTGCAAGTTTTGAGCGTAGTCTTGCAATATGTTTTTCTGTTCCTTAACAGGTTTTTCTTCTCCAGAGATACAGCCATGGCTGAAATGAGTGACAGCAACTTAGAAAAACCAACCATTATTCAGCAAGTAATGGCCTCTTGTTGTGGAGCTATAATTACATCATTACTTGGTAAGGCAAACTATCAAGCTTGCCACAGAGAGAATCTTTACAAGTGATTACTCTTCAGTTTGACTCATCGTGATGTCTGCATATTTCCACTAATATGTTCAGCAAGGATGTTTTTGGATAGTTTTTTTGTGTGTGTTTTAAAAAGTGTGGTTAGTTGAAATCTTCTTTATCCCTAGTAATCTTTAACCATTTCTGAAACTATGAATAATGTTTAACAACCTTTAATTTTTATTTCTTTTTTTTCTCTTGGTGTAGTTATTAATTGCTTTCTGTCTAGAAGAAACAAAATTATAATTATAAATTATAATAAAAATTAATTTCCATCCTTCCTTCTGCTTAAAAATATATACTAAATAAAATATATTTTATTTATTTTATATTACAAGACACAAATCCTTCATGTTACCACTTCAGCAGTAAGAATTTATGCTGCTGTGATATCTTACATTGTCAAAGCCTTTTCTTGTTGGTTTTTGTTTGGTTTTGTTTTTTTTCTCCAAACATTGCTTTTAATAATAGCTTTTTATTGCTCTTTTAAACTGCTGTGTAGCTGGTGGAATTAGTTCTCTGCTTCATGTTCAGTCATCTCATTGAGGACCTCCTTCCCCGGGCAAACCTAAGGAGTCATTGTTTGCTTAGATTCAGTGCTTCCTGTCTCTTGACATTCCCCCAGCTCATTAGCTCAGACTCTGTATTCCTGTTACTTTTAGTCTGAAGAAAGCATTCACTTCTGACTTTTAATGTGGATTAAGCTACAGACAAACATGCAATTTTCTAAGCACGATTTCTCCCCCCACAAATTTCCAAATGTTTACAAAATACTATCGTACCGGGAACCTTTCAAATTCATTTTTGTTCTGTCTTTATACCACCTGTCCTGTGACGTTAGGTAAAGTACCAAGCAAAGCTACATCAGAGCTGTGGAATTCCCAAGGTGGATTTCAATTGTGGGTACATACACACAATTCTAGTACAGTGTAAGGTGCTGGTATTCGAGAGAGATACAGGAGAGGTATAGGAGACCAACTCCATCCTGAAGTGCCTCCTGGTGACAAGCAAAAATATCTGTGAGTGGCTAAAATGCTACTGGATGGACAACTTTTAAGCAACTTGGTGAGCTGCAGCAGTAACATTGAGATCCCTACATTCAGATACTGAAATGTGAGCCAAGTATCCACCACCTGTTAGTGAACTGAGAGGCATCAATGGAGAGCTAAGGTGTAACTCCACTGCCTGTGCACAGGAATGTTTCAGTGAGATGTGTGCTGGTGTGTTTGACTTAGACTTTAGCGGTCACTTGGTAAGTAAGGTTGGAGGTCCTGTGTCATTTTTGTCGACTGTGTGTAGGTATTTTGGATACCTTAGAGACTCAGATGGCACTGGCTGCTTGTATGCAGGCAACGGAATTGAGCCCTCAGTCAAGATAAGAAGAATCTGGTTCAGCTGCCCAGCCACTGTGGAGTTCAGCATGTCTAGGCCTGTAAAAATTGTAAGGGCTGGAGTGGAAGCAATGAAATGTTCACTAAACCTTCATTTATTTATCAACAGCCTCAGTCTTCTAAATATTGTCTACATGCAGAAAAAAAGAAAAGTACTTCATGAGTTTAACATTTTTCTTTTGAATGTTGCTGTTACGGTCAGTTTATCGAAAAAGAATAAATGAAGAATGCTGTGTTATTTTACATGCTGGAGTCCAAAATCTGATCTCATATGCCTTGTGGTATGCTACTTATAAAAGTTTAGCAGCACAGCATAAGGTAATAAGTTTTAGCAATTTCAGACAAGATGACACAAGATGAGCTTTGTGTATCTCTAACATTTGATGCCTGTGCAACTGTTAGTACATTAAAAAATATGTATTTGGTTGCTTGCAAACTATACAGAATTTATAGTTCTCCTTTGCCTCTGTCTGATAACACCTCCTTTTCCTCTACCTGGTAACATTGTAAAACTCTTTTTTTCCTCTGGCAAAAAAAAAAAAAAAAGTTAGAAGTTAATGATAAGGCATCTATACACTTCTGCATTTTCAGGCCGTGCAGGGTGTTTCTAAATGACTTCTGTTTCATTTTAGTATCTCCTCTTGATGTTATCAAAACTCGGCTGCAAGCCCAAAGCAATCCATTCCCTAAAGGTAAACAATACCTAGTGTGACTGGGGACACAGTTTGCTTTTTGCTGGTGTATTTAGCAGATAGTTGTCATAATGCTTTGCTCAGGTGCTTAATGTTTGTGTCTGTTTCACAACAGTGAGTTTGTTTCTGCAGTATAAGAGGGTGGGAAAAAAGCAACACATATACTGGTAAACACATATATTGGTAAAGAAAGAATGTGCCAGTGAACAGTGGAGATACCTAAGATTTTAAACAGCCCTTTTTTCCCGTCTTTCTTAATATTTTCATTACGGCAGAAGGTACAACTAATAATGAGTGGAGTTGAAAAATAAAAAACTATTAATAAATAAGTAAATATTATATCAGAAGGCTTATGTGGTCAGGATGCTATATCAAAGTTTATCTTCTCCAGAATCTAGAGATTTTGAAATACAGAAGTTACTTGCCAACTGGGTTTTGAATACATGAAGACATTGTGCTCTCAAAAATGTGGTTTTGGTTCCTACTGTTTACTTGTATGTGATAAATGAAATTTAAAAGGCAAAGATGACTAGTGTTGCATGTTGAATGTTGAGGTGAATATTTGTAGTCGCACTTGCTGTAAATTAGGAAAAATACTTGTACCTTCTATCCTGATTTTTAGTAAATTCTAAAGCCAGAAATCTGAAAATGTGAGGCTCAAAGTATGTTTTTGTAATGGCAATACTATTTTATCAAACAGTTTCTAAGTACATGAGGCAGGAGAAATAAAAAACCAAGTAGAGAGGATGATCTAGTCCAGCCTAAGATATAATAATGATACAGTCCAGCCGAAGATATAATACTTCCACTTGTAATGTGGATGCTTCGGCTATTTAATAAAAATCCTGAAGTCTGAAACACATTCACAGTTAGATACAATAGTGACATTCAGGTCTTCTGCTGCTTTTCGCCTTCAGCAGATGGTAGTATAACATAAATGTGTCCTGGAGCCTTATGGAGGCAGTTCCATTTAGTTTGGCACTCTGGGGAGTACATTTGTGCCCTCTTTCCTTCTACCTAATTTGTTGTTACTGACTGAGATTATTTTTTCCCTCTGTGTCTAACCAGAGATAAATCTGTATTGCTGTGATATCCAATTTGAAATTGCTGCTGTGTAAGAATGATCTTGTGAGCATTAACTCTATTCTTATACACCATTTTATTAGGAAAATGTTTTGTATACTCTAGTGGCCTTATGGACCATATATGTGTTTGTGAAAATGGGGACAGCAAAGCCTGGTATAAAAAACCTGGGAATTTCAAAGGGACGTTGGTAAGAACATTTTACATGTATATAAACCCATAAATCTTTAAGCAGCATACTGTAAAGTTATTTGGGGTTTTTTGGGTTCTTCTGGAATCTGTTATTATTCTAGAGGATCTTCCTGTGGTTACACTGTGTAATTTATATGGTGATTAGCGATACCTTCTTCTTTCTGTAATAAAATATGTATTCCTTCCTTAAGATGAACAAGGATGCTCAAATTTCCTCACAGATTACTGGCTCTATGATTTTATTTTCCCCACTTGAGCTGTATTGCCAATAGTTGCTGATTGCAGGTAATGATTGTCTGTTACCTGCTCTCACTCTTCCGTGTCCCAGTATGCTCCTGAGCTGAAGTAACAATGCAGATAGTGTTTTAAAGTTAATTTCATGAGTCAAGTTCTCTATCCATTGAAATTTGTAGGACTAGTATGTTCCCAGATACTTGAAACAGACTTACTGTCAGACGCTGTCCTGCTGGCTCATTAATCAAGATTTTGTGTGGCTCTGCCATTAAATTAAACCAGAATTAAATTTCTGAAAATGAGATGTTAGTGCAAAAGGTGTCTCAGCAGTTCTACAGTGGAGGTTTTTTTTAATTATTAACTTCACAAGTGTGATATTTTTTTCAATTAACTTTACTATATAATTTTAGAAAGTCAGTTTTCTACTTGACATGAATTTATGCTCATTTTTGCTGGAAGAATTACTATAATATCATTGATCTCTTTTTTTATTAAAATGGGTCCACTCTTTTAGCTATACCTTCCTGTTTTGTAAATTTGTTGAAGCTGGATTATAAGCATTTTAACTAACTAGTATAGAAGTTGGGAGTTCTTTTGTCTAACCACAGTAGGACTTTTTAGGGATTCATTCCAAGTTCTATTTTTACTAGGCAGGTTTGTTTTAATAAATTATGTCTTTGTTTTCCCCATTCAATTTTTTTTATCTCAGTGGATTAATTCATCAAGTCTCCTGTAAAGACTTTTCTTCCTGTAAGTCCTTTTTGTGGTCTGTCAGACTCTCTATATTTTGAGGCCCTGTGATAATGTGTGGTCTTAAGCATATTCTAATCCATCAAATCTCAACCTTTTCCCCGAAAAGTTTAAGAAAATCAAGTATCCTAATATTAGAGAGTTTATCTTTTTAATGGTGCTTTCAGGCCATCTGGGAATATATTGGACAGCTGTAATAGTAGTTGCAAGCTTCCAAGTATAGAGTATAGTGTATATACATTTCATGTATGTTGTCACTTTTTTGTCAGAGAAAGCAAGTACTGAAGAGTCATTGAGAATTAATTGGTATTTCATGCCTAGAATCTTTGTTATGTATTGGAAAAATATTTTAGTTGTTATTTTGGGGAAGTTTCCACAAGTTGCATCAGTGCCATATTAGTTCTGAAAATAACTTCTTCACAGGGCTGTCAGTCACTGATAAACACTTACTACTTTGGTCTTTTAAAGGTGGAAGAAAATTCTTAATTTCAATCACACAAATTATTCTGTTCAGCTCAGTGGAACTATTTGCATGATTAAATATGATAGCTAGTGTAAGCTATTTTACAATGATAAGCCATTTTAGAAACATACTTTTAAAGATATTAATTTTGTGTTCTGCCAGCTGAAATATATTACTGACTACAAAAGTTTGCAGCTAATTGTTTCTCTTTGCTGGTTATACTTTTAGGATGCATTTGTGAAAATTATTCGAATAGAGGGAATTAAGTCACTGTGGAGTGGGCTTCCCCCAACATTGTAAGTTGAATGTTCTGTTTTTGGTAACATGAGTTATTGTTAAAAAACCTGTTTAATTATTTAGATAAATTATTATGTATATTTTTAAGTTATTTTCAAAATTCAGTCAATTCTGAAGTTACGGAGCAATCAGTTCAATCAGAAACATCTAGGGACAGTATAATTTTTGCCAGATCTCCAGATTTTTCTGATATTTTCTCAGTAATTAAGCTGGAACATTAGAATTCTCACTGTGCCTTTTAGAGGTGGTATCATAATTGTTCCTTTGACAATGGAAAGTGACCACTAGAGAATGACAGTTTTTGACAAATACTTACTGGTCTATCTTGTTACTATTGACTTTCCATCAGCAGCACAGCTGTTTCCAGATGCTCTGGTGTTGCACCTCATTACCCTCATTTAATTCTTGTAACCATCATCTTTATTTCAAAGGACTTTGTTGGGGTTTTTATCTTATCTCACTTTGCAGTGGAAAACAGACAATTCGTTTTTTCTCTACATATTATTCATGTTAACCTGGTACAGATAGAAATTAAGACCTCTATAATTATGTCGTCCTCCATAAACCAAGAAAGTAATCAAATCTAAGATTTATGTTGCATCTTGTAAGTCATGAAGTGTGGCATAGAAGGAAAGCAGTGGTTCACGTATTTTTGGTTTGCAGACAGTGCTCAGTGTATAGACACAAGAAAGAAAAGCATGGTGGAGCTCAGCCTAGTTATTTATCCTGCAGTATGCAGCAATTTAGAAATATAAACCTTTAGGACCTGACTGAACTGTTTAAATCAATACAGTTTTTTATTCAACTTGTGTTCTGAACTCCAGCAGAAAACTAGCCTCCTGATTGGAGAGAGGTATGCAGTTTTTAAGGGATTTAAACTATAGCTTGTTAGTTTTCCAAGCATAACAGTCCGCAGTGTTTTTTAATAATGGTGGTGCTTGCTACATTGGTGCAGACATGACACCAAAATGTAATTGCCATTTTATAGTAAGATATGGTGCTTTATCCCTACACTGAATGATTATTAGATCTAGCTGTTGCTATTATACTCTGTACAGTGCTGGAATGGAAAAAGCTTGTATTTATGAATACCACATTGTCTCTCAAGTAGTGAGAATCATAACTGTTGATTAAGATCAATATTCTCCAATTGTTAAATAAATAAAAATTTATTGTTAGTTGCATTTCTGTAATGTTTTGTTTGATTTCTTTGTATTCAGATCTTTCACTTCCATTTCTTTATCAAAATAGTTCTGAAGCTGATGTGAAATAAATTTTGGCTAGGATAATTCACCATCATTTTACTTATAGTTTTCCCTAATGAAGTGAAAACCTGGGAAATCTGTGGATTGAAACTCTGAACTAGGGGCAGTGAATCAAAGCCACAGGATTTATGCTTTTTTTCTTCATTCATAACTCACAGCTGGAAATTTAACTTTTTTTTTAATGTATGTAAAATATCCATATGTGACAGTTACCTTTAATCTCCTGCTTTCCTTGTATTAATTTATCTCTTATATTTTAGAATAATGGCAGTTCCTAACACAATAATCTATTTTACACTCTATGACCAACTGCATGAAGCTTTGAAATACAGACTGGAAAAGGATGATGGATACATTCCAGTTCTTGCAGGTTCCTTAAGCAGATGTAAGTTGTCACCTGTTTAAAGAGAAAACTAAAATACAATACCTGTATG
The DNA here is from genome assembly GCF_003031625.1 of Empidonax traillii. NCBI lineage: Eukaryota > Metazoa > Chordata > Aves > Passeriformes > Tyrannidae > Empidonax > Empidonax traillii. The sequence goes on from NW_020955812.1 coordinate 208,964, forward strand.
CTGTTTTCTTGGGTTTGTTTTGTTGATTTTTAAATAAAGTAAGTTATCTCTTTCTTTAAATGAGGGATAGGAAGGAATACTGTAATTACCCAGTACTTCTTGGGCAACAAAACTCTCTAACTCGGAATAAAGTGATTTTTTTTTTGCTGTTACACTCTTACTACATTTGTAATTTGGTCAAAATTTTATATTTGTATTTCTAGACTTCTACCAAGTACAGTTTAAGTCTGTTATGTCATGAATCTAGCAATAAACATCATTGTTTTCTATAAAGGCAGCTACACAGGTATTTATAAGGAAAATGAGAATTGGACTTCTTTTAGAATTGGACTGGTTTTACTGTGGACTGAATTTGCTCTTATATTTTCTTACTAACCTTTTCCTCATCCATTTTTGTAGAAGTAACAGAGATCATATATTTTAGGGCTTTCTTAGAAGAGTCTGATGATGTAGTTCCGTATTGTACTTGTGACAACCATGGGGACATTGGAAGACTGGTTGAAAAAGTATTGCTGCTCAGTGGTGGTGTGGCAAATTGCTCTTATTAGGATGTTTCAGATTTTAAATGCACATGTTAAACCTTATCCCAGCAACAGAAGAAAAATTCTTGGATCTAGTAAAATTGTTAATGTCTATTACATGTGTGATGGGAGCTTGTTATTGATTGAATCATGACTCACTGACCATTGTGCAAGCTGAAAGAGAGTCACTTTATCAGATACAGATTGCCTGCTAATTATTCTTGAGAGTTTAAAATAAGAATGACAGGGGTGCTTAGAAATCAATAAAACCCAATCTCTAGCAACTATTTTTGTCCTTAACACAAAAAAAACCTTAAACCCCAAGCTCACTTTCTTCAAGTTACACTTTGAAATGGCAATTATTGAAAATTAATGTTTAGAAGTACTTGAAATTTGCAGCCTGTTTATGTATTTAATCTGAAAACGAGGATTCTTAACATATTACATTGATTACAAGAGGCCAGTATTGAAAAAAAACATAAACCGGAAAGTGTAGGTACTGTGAATAGGTGCGGTGCTCTTATTGGGAAGGAAACTCATTTTGGAAAGGAAAACAGAAAAAGGAAAATCAGAGAGTTGAAAAGAATCAAATATATAAGCAAGGTGTGATGTGACTTCACTATTAAATGCTGATTTGAAAAAAAGTGTTTTCCTCATTTGCAGTCAGTTCTATCACTGTGGTGAGTCCCCTGGAGCTGATCAGAACTAGAATGCAGCATCGCAGGTTGTCCTACAAGCAGCTGTACCTGTGTGTCAGCACTAAAGTGGCTGCTGATGGGTGGTTTTCACTGTGGAAAGGCTGGAGTTCTACTGTCCTGAGAGATATACCTTTCTCAGGTAGGGTTTATTTTCCATGCAGGCTTTTTGTTATGTCAGAAGATATGTTTTTGCGTAACTATTTTAGTCTATTTCTGTGCTTTTCTGTAATTTTAATATTTAGGTTTAGGAATTACTGAGATTGATTCGTTCTCTTTTGAGTGCTTTTATTTATAAATTTGCTGAGGACTTGATTTTTTTCCCCCCATTTTGAACCTGATAGGGCTCATTGTTACATTCCCTTTCTCTATTCTTAGCCTGTTACTTCTCATCTTTAGCTTACACAATGACTGTTTTGAAGTCTTTGAGTAGGAAATTTTCTTTGTGATAGATATAGTGGCTATTTTCTGATAAATATGCTGTATGTAAGTGTCCTGTAACTTAATTTTGAAAACGTACAGAGAGTGACACAGTAATGTCTTCAGGATTTTTTTGAATCAAGATTAATTAGTTTCTATAACTGCTTCTGAAATCATGAAGGTAGAGCACCACTCATAAGCAAAGCTCCAATGCTGAAAGCCTAGAAGAAAAAAAGTCTGATTCAGAGCATAACTAGTCCTGGGGCTCTCCTTAAGATAGAGGGGACAGATGTTACAGGGGAGACTGCTAATGGACCTGTTAATGCCAGTGGTAAAAGCCCCCGTCTCTTTGAGGCCTGCTTTTGTCAGAGCACTTGTGGATCAGACATCAGTTGTCTTCAAAGCTGTTTCTGGCATTTGGGTAGTAGCAGGAATAACACCTTCGAAAGCCATATGTTACCCCAGAAAAATTCTTCTAACCTGTTTTTGAAGTCAGAGAACCCTTGAAATATTTGACCAGCTGTCTTTGTTCTCCTAGTTCACTCTTAAGATAGTTTGACATTTAATTTCATTTGTGTTTCCAAGCAATCTAGTGGACCAGTTGTTGGCTTGGACTGTTATGGGATTTGAGCACACCTGGATGTGTACCTGGAGTATATTTTTAATTGGTTTAATTTGGTAAACCAAAACAAGACATGATAAGTGGGGGGTGGTTATGATATTTAGTTAAAAACTGCAGTTGTCAATTCAGGGAGTAAACTGAATTATTTAAGCTGTATTCTTTTCAAAATGTATAATACTCATGTTTTCTTTCACTTAGCTATTGGGAGGTGATTGGAAATCATGGTTGGAATGTATTTCCTTTTTAAGGATCCGGTTCCTTGATAGGGCTTAATTTAGCCTTCTCTGGTAGGGAAGGCTTCTGAACCTACAACTCTCAAATTCTTCATCTAATCCCTGTTGTCTGACTTCAGGTAGAAACTCTTGTTCTCTTACTGATTTTCGTCTGTAGCAGTGTGGCTGGAACTTCCTTCCCTCTGCTGCTTTTAACAGAGCACTGTGAGGGAGTGCACAAGGAAGAGAGCACTAGGGTGATGTGTGTGTTCTTTTCAGGCCTTTTCAGATTCTTGTGTCCATGCCTGCTGTTCCTCCACTATCGAAAACATGCTCGTTTACTGTAAGTCAGTCTTGACACTGCTCTGGCATTCACTTCACAGCCAGTGGGCACTTGTCTGTTCCCAGTAATTCATGGGTATCATGGGATGCTGGAAAGGCAGAGGCACAAGTTAACAGGCAGCTACTGCCTTATAACTTGACAACTACTGTTGAAGAGCCAAAAGTGAGCAGGCAAGTAGATCCATGAGTAAAGGAAAATGTATTTTAAAAAACTTAAATGCCACAAAACTCTGATTATATAAAGGTAAGGGTGTTAATTGCTGCCTAATGTCTCTCTCAAAAGTGTTTTCTGATAATTTTTTTTCTTATAAATACTCTTTATCTGTTATGATGAGCTCCCTTAGTACATTCAATCTTTGCTGCAGGCAGCTCAAGTTAGCTATCTCAAGAATTAAAATCAGTGTAACAATTTGTATTGAAAAAGCCACAGCTCTGTGAAAACAGTCAAGCAGTACAGCATGACTTAAATAGCACAGGGTAATTAGAATCCCACTGTATTCAAGCCCAAGTGTTCATGATATGCTTCAAGCACGTTCCTTGGGATGCCAGCTGGACTGAATAAAACTTGAGCTGTGAATCTTTATAAATACAAAAACTGGGTTAACAATAATACTTGAGTCATTCTTTAAGTAGTGTGGCAGACAATGTAAATATAAAAGTTATTCAGGGAAATGAGTCCTGTAAGCACTTAAGCAAAGTTTTGGACTTAGTTAATTTATATGAAATTAGGGTTTTGTACATTTCAGTAGTGGGTTTTCCTCAAACCCTGAGAATGCCTTCTGAGATACTACCTACTTTTGCTTTTGCAAAATGTTTGAGGCCAGGCACATGTTCTGGCAGTCTTCACAGCAAGAAAATACTTAGATATTTTTCTACTGGCACAGCTTTCAGAGGTCAGTGCTAAACAAGGCACAGTTACCTTTCAGGATGTGCAGCCATCATTTGAAGCATTAACTTGACCAGCTGCCATCAGGATTTACTCTGTAATTGAACCTGGTAGCATATAGCTTGGAGTTTTAGTTAGAAAGAAGAAAGAGTGTAGTTTAATTCAGCAGACAGTCACAGAAACAGATGTTGTTCCTAAAAGTTGTTTGCCAGACTTGTCTTCGACAGTCTTCACAAAGGCATTCTCTTAGTAATTCCATGGAGCAAATTGTACTTTTTGGTTCTCTCAGGATTAAATTTTACACTCTGACCCTCAGAAAAGTATGAAGCAGTCCTGAGCAACCTTTCATTTTGCATGAAACACATTTTTATAGAATTAGTGAGATTGATGAAACGTGAAATATGCCTGAAAACATAGTGAATAATAAGCCTATACTTTAACTTACGTTAAATTGAATGAGAGTTTTGTAGTGCTTGGCTTAGATTGTATTAAGATAGGGTTTACTTGCGGTAATGACAATGATTAGGCTAATTTGTGTTATATGAAGAAATTTGGGATATGGAGATAAGGGGAACAGGGCAATCTGTCCATGGGTTAGCACAGAGGACACTTACTATGCTTTCAAGTTTTGTTTCTTTTGGCTTCTGTTGCCACAGTAGAATTCTTACATCTGTACTTGATGAAAGAATTTTTATATTTGACATAAAAATCTGTTGTAATGCAAGTTTATTTTTTTGTAATCATAGCGATGTACTGGTATAATTATGAACGTTTCAAGAAGATGATGTGCAACAAAGTTGGTGCACATGAACCTACATTTTTTATTGCTTTTACTTCAGGAGCAGCATCTGGCTCTGTAAGTTTATAATTTCATTTCTAGTACTACTCATTATTATCAGTAATAAACTATTTAAAAGAGGTATGATTTTCGGTGATTCTCTCAGAAATGTATGTTTTGGGGTACGTGTACTTTAAAGAGTGGCCTGGCATTCAAACTGATTAGATAAATCAATTAGTGTTCTGACATACAGGACTAAATACTATCATGTCTTTGGAATATGGAATCTGGATTTCAGTTGTGTGCACTTTAATTTAAAAATTCAAATTAAATTTTGTTTGTGCACTAACATTAAAATTGTTTTCTTTTCCTGATAGATTTCAGCTGTCATAACTCAGCCATTTGATGTAGTGAAAACACATAAACAGACTGCACTTTGGGAGAGTGAGACCTTAGAAAGTAAGTTGCTGATAAGAATAAAAAAACCTATAAGGTTTGGAAAAATTAGTGTTTCTGAAAACTTACTGTTGGGGTATATAGACTTTTGGTAGGAACTTTTTGTCTCTTAAGTTTATCTAAAAATTCTATCACTCAGGCCTTTTTTCTCCTCCAAATTGTAATATCTTGTGAGATACTTTTTATGTCCTAGGACAATACAATATTTCATTAATGGCATGGAAGAGGGAAGAGGTGTGAGTTCAGTACAATTAACTTAAAAAGATGGTATAAAATTGAAACAAATAAATTCAAAAGTGTTCCATTTAGGCAGACCAATTGCAAATTTAAGATGTCCCTGCTTTTTGCAGGGAGGTTGGACCAGATGACCTTTAAAGGTTCCGTCCAACCCAATCATATTGTATGACTGAAGTAAGTTATATTTAAATAGGCAAAAATTAACCTCTTATAAAACATTCAGGTGAACAGTGATCTATTGAAAAAGACTTTACAATAACGTGATAAAATGTTTGCACATTCACTACCACTTGCTCCTTCATAACAATATTCTTTTGATAAATATTAGCCTGGAGAAAGAAAGTGCTGTGCTCAGGTTGTGTATTTTTTACCTTCTTTTCACGTGATTTCAAAAGAATTATTTTTGAGGGCATATTAGTGAATGTCGTAACATCTTTAAAAGATGAAAGGGGAAGTTTCTATTTTGTTCCTTCAGTAGAGCACTGCTGTGCTTTATATGAGTTTGAGTTGTATATAAAAATTTCTTTTCCATTGCTTGAGACCTGCACCAGTGAGGGACTTTGACTAACTTAAACAAATGTTAGATCGTGACTTTAGGATTACAGACCATTAAAAGGGCTGAGCACTCATTTCCGCTTAGAAACTAAGTGCTCACTTTTTGGTATGAGGTTTTATTCTCTCAGGTAAATTATTTTTTTCTAGTGTAATTCTTGCAAAAAACACATCAATGTTTCATTGCAGAACAGAAAAATATCAAAAAAGCTTTAATTATAAATATTTATTGTGATTCAGTCTTTTTCTTTTGCTGATGAATGTAAGAATTCATTGCTAACACCACTTTGAAACACGTGTGGTTGCCATATATTTATTAGGTTGATATAAACCAGATTAATATAAATTCAAAATTTCATTATGGTTATCTTCAATTTGTACCAGTTGAATTCTTTCCAAATCCAGTTACTCTTAGAGTTGGACACTGACTATGCATCTACATATTGTCTCTCTGTGGCTGCAAAAATATTTTGCAGTTTCTAAATGCTGTGGGATGTTCCTGATGAATGTATTCTATGACACTGCTTTAACTTTCATCTAGAAAAAAAATTTCTTGGCCACTTTCATTTTTCAAATCAAAGAAAACAGTACATGAAATAGCACAGAAAATTTCCTTTGTTTAAAATAATTGCATATGTCTGGAATGCAGATTGCTTCTGGATGCTGCTGCTGTTAGCTTGCTTGTGGTAAGTGATTTAGCTCTACAAGGGACTTCAATCCACATCTCTTAGAGCTATACTTTCTTAAACATAAATTTAGGGGAGATTTGATTTTTGTAAACTTAGATGTAATGTGTAGTGTCCTAGCTTAATTATTATGTTCAATCTATTATTCATTTTTATGATATCAATTCTCAAAACTTACTTTTGGATTCAGTTTAGCAGAAAAGCAAGTTCTTATTTAAAAGTCTGAATTGTGATAATCTTTTAGCTGCATATGTGAAGTGTCATGGAGAGGGAATGGCTCATTTGAAAGCTAGTTGACTTTTTTCACTGGATTTGTATTCTTGCAAGGAATATTGTATCTGTTCATATATCTTACTCCAGGTGTTTCTACAAGTTTTTCCATTTCATGCTGTTTTAACTTGTGTATTTGCATACTGTATGGATTTAATATCCTGTATAAATAAGATGGATAAAACTAACAGAAAAGGAAGTAAACCTAACAATTGCATCTGTGACTCTCTCTGATTTAAAAAAATATTCTTGTGTGGCAGTGTATGGATTCCATGATTCACTGTTGTCTTGTACTATATTAAGTTCCACAGAGGGAATCTACATCAACCTGGGCAGTTATGAGGAAAATTGTCGCTAGCAATGGGATTACTGGATTATTTGCTGGTAAATCGTTTCATATCTCTAAAAAAAAAAATCGGACTAGAGAGTTTCTTAATCATTACCAAGTGATTACAGGTGTTAACATGCATAAATTGTATAATATTTCCCCTTCCGTGAACATTGTCAGTTATGGAATAGTTTGCATATATAAAGCAACAGACATGCATATATCCAGAGAGAATTTTGGTAATCTCTTAACAAGTTACTAAGATATAGCTGTTCAAGATGGATACAATTTATTTTAAGCAGAGGGGCTGGGCTTGACAAATATGTCTGTATTGGCAATGAAATGTGGTGCTAAAAGATTCAGTTCAGAAAGTATTTTTTTTTTCAAATTTAAAAAAAATACTGATTTCTTAAGCTTTTATTGATTTCTTAGGTTTTTCAGAAAGAATTGGTGCAAAGAAAAATTAATGGATTGTAGGTTTGGAACCAACAGGATAGAGGTTTTTCTAGGCTGAGAAAGTTTCTTACATGCAGTTTTCAGTCCAGTGCTAAAAATCTCAAAGCAGACATTACTGTTGTGGCATCTGTATTTAGGAATAGCCATCCTAACTTTTGTTCTTCATCTCCTAGTTGTTTCTGTACTCAACTGTTTTGGCTCTTTCTGTCTCAGAAACAGAGTTTAGGCTTCAGGGGTATTTTTTTGTCTCACTTCTTAGTCTTTCAAGAAGATGCATTATTGGGAACCCAAAAAGTCTGAAAATGGAATAGGTATTTTGAAGAATTTATAGAATAAAATACTATTATTGGCTTGTGGAATACTAGGCTCAGGATAGATTCCATCTATCCTAAATGATTCTTCGATACTGTCCTACGATGCATTCAGTTGAAGTCCAACTTCAACACAGTTTTTTACAGAGAACTGGAAGATTTGACAATTATATTAGTCTTTATTTGTTTGCTAGATGGGAGTAATTATGTTGAATACTGTATAATATTTAGGACATTCAAGGTCATGCAACAACCATTCCCCAAAAATTTTTTTCCTCTAAATATTCTGGCAAACTAGAAGCTTTATTTAAGATATTTGTTAAATTTTTATGTTTAAACAGAGGGAGAAATGCAGTCTTGATGATATACTGAGTTAATAAGTTAATAACTAACGAGTTAATAGTTAAATTTTCCTTGTATTTTCTTTCATCACTACTCCTCTGAGTGCACCCATCTTACATGACTTTCTTACTCTCACTGATCCTATCAAGGTTCTGCATAGTTCACTTTGTAGCTGGTACTGTTTTAGTTTCTCTGAGCCATTCAGTAAGACGTGATCAGGTCACTGTGAACACCCCATTTAGCTGTGTAATTCCTTGATGTATTTTATTTTTCTTCTTGCAGGGACTGTCCTAAAGACTGCCTTTTAGTAGTTTTGATAGCTGTGACAAAGATAATTTTTTAGCACTGGAATATGTGCTGATCAGCATAGATGTATCCCTGACCATCCTAAGATATCTTTGCCATTTAAACACTGCATATTTAAAGAACAGAAAATAAACCCTCAGGAATACTTTTCGATGTGTTTTACAAATCCTGGCAACTGTGAGAACTGCCTAATGACCTAATTCTTGGTACTAACTCAAACCCCCTAGCAACAAAGATTGTTGTCCTGAGAGGTCCAGCATGAAATGTTATTCCTCCTTATTATGGCTCAATTGTGTCAGGACTTCCTGTCATCAAGGAGTGATCATGGAGACTCCTGAGACCTCACGAGGCTTAAGAGTCTTTTCCATTGAATAACCAAGTTGCTCTGGCCAGAACAGAGGTTCTTTGTGAGCTGACAAGCAAGGAAGATGACATAAAAGATGAAAAAAAGTGACATTCAGCATTGGAACAGAAGTCCCTCGCTGTTACCTCATCCTGAAAATGAGGATTTCTTTCAGTTCTTAAGATCTTTCAGGGAATGTTGCACTTCTGTAATGAGCAGAAAGGTCTGACTCCTCTCTGAGGTAGTTGCCAGTCATTTCGGTAATTCACAGTGGATTTAGCCAGATGACTGAATATTCTTTTGGAGAAGATAGTGGATTTTTTTTTTTTCACGGATGTGTATATGTTTGGCAGTAGCTGTGAGGGATCCTGCTAGATTTCTCTCAGAGGTTGCTCTGTTGGCATGCTCTCAGTTGGCATGCTTTGTCAGGAAGAAAAAAATTTGGTTTCCCAGAAACTGGAGTTCTTACATTCTCATCCATTGTGTCCTACGTAGCCATAGAAGGCAACTTGTGTTTCTAGTTGCCAATCTGGTGATTAAAACAGAAGATACTGTGATAGTTTAACTATACACTGCTCTCTCCACCCTAAGTTCCTCTCTGCAGCTACCAGATACTTTTTGTGGCATATGCACAGAAATTTCTCCAGAACTAAACTGAATCTCTCTGTTCTCTGGGAGACCTTTGGGGTGCACTGCAGTGGGCCCAACTAGAGCTAAGGGCAGCCTGCAAGGTGGAGCTGGAACAAGCATTGCCATCCTAATGGGAAGGTTTTGTTGGCTGTAAAGCTTAGCATCCCTCAGGAATTCAGGTTTTAGAAAATTTGCCTTTATGTAAGAACTTTATTGAAATAAAATTTATCAAGTCCTCACTTCTTAAAGATTTCTGTACAATTTTTAGATCATTCTATATTGTATCTACTGTCCCTCAAGAAATATAATATTGTAGCTCTGTACCAAAGCCGAGCCTTAGACCAGACTTCTGTGCAGAGCAGTAACACACTCAGACTACAGCTGTTAATGTCTCTTACCTGGAGCTACAACTTCACTGTAACAAATGCTGCAGGACTGGTGCCACAGCCCAGGGGCTCAGCAACTTCAGACCATGGGACTGGCACTGAGAAACCCGCTGTCCTGAGGGCTGGGGGGGTCCATCTCTCAGAGAAGGGCAAGACTATCTTTGGCCATAGGCTTGTTCATCTGGTGAGGAGGGCTTTAAACTAAAGTTGCCAGGGGAGGGGAACCTCAGTCCATCTCATTCTCACCAGTGTGATGCCAGCACCTGCAAGAAACACCCAGAGCCTGGAAAGGGATCACAGGTCAGCAGGTGAGCACCTGATGACTGGAATGTTGAAAGGGAAGGATATAGACCCTTTAGGAAGAACAGGCAGGGGAGATGAGGAGGGATATCACTCCCTGTATCAATGGCCAGCTGAAGTGTAGGGAGCTCTGCTTGAGGATAGACCAAGAGCTGACGAAGAGCTTTTGGGTCAGGATTAAAGGGAGAATAGAGACAGGTGACATTATAGTGGAGGTCTGCTACAGACCACCCAACCAGGAAGACTGAGCAGTCTTGCATTCACAGACCCTGCTCCACATGGGGGTCTCCAACCAGATATTTGCTGGAGGGACAACACAGCAAGGTATAAGCAATCCAGGAGGTTCCTGGAATGTGTTGATGAAAGTGTCCTCTAAGTGATAGAGGAACAAGCAAGGAGAGGTGCTATGCTAGACCTTCTTTTCACAAACAAAGAGGGGCTGGTGGGGAATGTGAATCTCAAGAGCAGCTTTGGCTGCAGTGACTGTGTAATGGAGTTTAAAATCCTCAGGACAATGAGAAGGGTGCTCAGCAAGCTCAATACCTGGGACTTCAGAACGGCAGACTTTGGCCTCTCCAGGGATCTGCTTTGTAGAGTACCATGGGGTAAAGCCCTGGAGGGAAGAGAGGCCCAAGAGATCTGGTTTATATTCTAGAATCACCTCTTCCACACTCAGGAATGATGTATCCCAACAGAGAGGAAGTAAAATGAAAACTCCAGGAGGCCTGTATAGAGGAATAAGGAGTTCCTGGACAAAATCAAAAACAAAAAGGAAGCCTATAGAGGGTAGAAGCAAGGACAGGTAACCTGTCCTAAAGAAACTGTCCAAGCAGCCAGGGAAAGAAGGCTAAAGCCCTGGTTGAATTAAGTCTGCCAGGAACATCAAGGGCAACAGGATCTGCATATTTTAAAGTACTGATGCCAGCAGAATGCAAGACATCACAAAGTATCAGTATTATTAGCCAATGTGGGTAGAATTTAGTTAATAGATTAGGATACCTACATATAGGTCTTGACACATGAGTAGCAGAGTTTGGAAATGTTCTTGTGATCAGCCAATAGTTTAGTTTGTTGTCCACATGTAGCTAAGGTGACTGGGGCAGTCTGTCTGGCCTCTTGCTGCTGTTCCTAAGCAACTCAGATTTCCCACCCATGTCTCATCTGCACTAGCTCCCCACAGATGTCCTTCTGTTTCAAGTGCAAGTAGATGGCTGGCTGTGTGGACAAGTGGATTCAGCCTTATTTTCCTATTCTAGGTAAACTTAACACTTTCTAAACTTCACTGACCAGATCATAGTTGACTGTAATGAGACACATTTAACACTTAAATTCTATCATTATACATTGGAACAGGATTCTTCCATTTTAGTAGAGGTGTTGTAGATTTTAAGAGATAGGGGCAAGGGAACCAGGTTTTTACTTAAGAATAGGCTTAAAGGGCTGAGCCACAAACCTATACCAGAGGGTACAGCCTCTTTGAGGTTGAGCCCTTTCCTCCCTGACTTTATCCATTTCAGGATTTAGAGCTTCATTCTTTTATCACACCTGAGAGGTCATAAGCCTCTGCCTGTCCCACATGAGCAGCAAGTTTGCACTGGCTTTTAGGGGTGGGCACAGAACCTGTCCTTGGGCCACCTCATCTGTGCTGGAGCACAGGAGCCCTGCAGGTCCAGGTGTTCCCCCTCCATGGAGAGTCAGAAGGGGCAGAGACGGGGAAGAGACATGGCAGACTCAAGGCAGGATGGCATAGGTGAGCGCACAAGGTTGTTACTCTGGCAATACCTACAGCCAGTACATTTAGCATTTTGAGGAACACAGACACATACAATCCCAGTTCTACACTGATATAGGATGGTATCAGTATATCGTGACCAGTAAATTGTACTGCAGCACTTGGTCTGAAAACAAATAAATGATAGTGAATACCTTCCTTTCTCTTCTGGGCAGGTGTTATTCCACGGCTATGTAAAGTTGCTCCTGCTTGTGCCATAATGATCAGCACATACGAATATGGAAAATCTTTCTTTTCTCATTTAAATGAAAAAATGAATCAGCGTCCTTAATTCTCCTTCATCCAACTGTATGAAGTCAAAGCATATGGTGAAAGTTGTGCCAAATTATTATCTGTGAAGATGTTTTCTAGAATTCCCAGCGAATTTCTACCATTACATTTGGTAACTAAATATAACTTCATTTTTAACTGTTTCATGAAGGATAAATTAACTTTTTTTATTAAGACTAAGAAAATACACATCACCCTTAAACTACCATTGAAGATTTTGTGCCTTCTCTTGCAGCTGAAGAGGAAAAAGAAAGGAAGGAGGAGAAAAAAATATAATCGAGCCTGGATAGAGCAATGAAGAATAACGACTGCCACCGTGTTAAATTTTTAGTCTGATGAAACAGTTTTGTTGGATATTTAAAATTATTGTTTTAAAACATTTTGGGCTTCCAGTTGTATGATATATTTATTTCTCAATAAGGAGGTTGATACAGAATGAATTCAATAAATGCTTATTTATTCTTGCTGCTTGATACATGCTTCATTCTGAGCATGTTTGTTATTTGTGTAAGTGCACATTATAAAACAGCTTCTCTTCGTGTTTATTTTAAATGAAAAATTCCCTACGTCAAAGTGGAAAAAACACTCATGCTCATTAGAAACCAAGAGAGCATGGTGAATACAGTGATAGGGAATGCAGTGGCTTTTGTTTAAGGCAATACTCTTAAAAATTTAAAGCACATCCAGGCATTGAAGACAATGGCCTGTACAGGTGCTCTGGAGGAACACTCCCTCACCTGTTTTTGGGAGGTGGAAGTTGTCACAACACTCCTGGGCAGGGCCAAGCCACACAGTTTGTATGGGAGGACCTGTCTTGGAAGGGCGGGTGTGCTGGCACAGACAGGTGGTTCCACACCTGTTTGACTCAGCTGTGGGTCTCTCTGAAGGAAAGAGCGTATTTAGTTTGCTGCTGTCGAAGCAGTCCCTGTCTGCCACATTGTGCTGCACACTCCTGGTATGAGCAGCTGCAGCTCCTCACTTGCCTGTAGGCACTTCAGTTACTGAATCAGAGCTTCCTCTGTATGACTTTTTTTAAATTATTTTTTAACTACCTTCACACTACCTCCCTTTTTTCATGCATTGTCAATGAAGGGGTTGGATTTTACTTTTTTGGGTATTCTAACAAAAAATTGTGTTGATGCTAAAGCAACTCAGTATTCAGGTCATTAAGACACTGACATTTGGGTGTGCTTTACCCAAGAAATGGACTTCAGTCCTATCCTACTAAGATACCCCAGCATGTGTTTGCTCTTGGTGAAAATTCATTACACGTTGAAAAATTCTGCAGTTGCAAAGACATTAGGTACCATGTTACAGCATATGGTGCAGGCAAGAGGTGCTGCCAGAGGAAATAACACTCTTCTCCCACTGTGACTTTTGAACGTAAATTGACAAAATAAGGCCTAAGAGAAAATAATAACAGATTTTGGATGACACTGAATGACTTCCAGCAACAAAACCAGACTCTCCCCCTTTTGCAAGAAAAGAATTTGCTATAAGCTCAGTAATACTGTAATTTACTGAATGGTCTTATTTTATCCTGAGTGATTAAAACGAAGACAAAACCTTGTAACTTGTGATGATACAAAATGTTTAATTTACATGCAACATTTATGGAACATCAAGGCAACAAAACATACAGTTTTGGCATTTTAATTTTTTTTTAAATGATTAATGTTTAGAACTGAGAAAGACGCACATAACTGATTTCCCATGCACAAACCCTAAAAATTCAGTGATGTCTGACCACATAAAAGACTTCAGCTGAATGACACATGAATTTCACATTAGTAGCTCCAAGAAAAGAGCCATCAGTGAACATGACTGAAGATCATGATTATAGCCCCCTCCAAAATACTGATGTAGAGTGAGAAGTGTTTAACAGCAAACAAGACCTGTTAAATCACTGTACCTTGATGTAGAATGTTAACTTGTGGAATCCAGATTCCCCCATTTTATTTGTAGTAAAAATGCATCTCTAGTTTACAAATTCATGCTTAATAATGTTACTCAACTGTCATGAAAGAACATGTGGTTAATGTGATAGCAAAAAAACTTTATATGAAGTAATGGGTATTCTGACAGTGCATGAAAGGATTTAACGGTCAGTTTATTACAGAGAAATTAATTGGGTGGGCAGCTTGAAAGACAAGATCTGGTGGATTTTGCTAAAATGCTTTAAAATTCTGCATTAAAACAGCATCAGTAGTTGTGTACCCTGCCCTGGATGCAGTGACCTCTAGCAGCATGGACTAGAGAGTTGAGGATATGTATTTCGAACCTCCTCCAGCTAAATCTAACAGTGCCATGAGTTCCAGAGGTGCAGAGCCTCATAATTTACAAAGGTTACATTCCCTGTAGTTTCAGTAAAGGTAAGAATGAATCCTGTTTCTTTCAAGCTCATCCTATGATAACCAGTTTATAGCAGTAGTGCCAAGGTACCGTCACAAGAGGCAAATCAACTAAAACTGTACAGAAGGTAGTGACATACTGTAAACACCTAAGAGTAAGCAGTAATTAAAAATCTGTCCTGTATTGCAGCTACTCATGTAAACAATTTATGAAACTTCTTTGGCACAAAAAAGCATTTTCCCTAGCGCTTATAAATACAACATACTTACATGCATTTAACTTTTGTTTAAAAAGTTACTAATCATAGTGATAAGCATTACCTTGATTAGCAAAATTCATAGATAAGATCATATCTTACAAAGAATTAAGAATACAGTTTGCAATTCAAAAATTAGGTTGCAAACTTTGAAACTGTAGGGTGATCTGGAAAGTTAGTTACATTTAAAAAATGTCTCTTTTTTTACTATCAGTAATTTAAATCAATGGCAAGTAATTTCAGAAAACTGACTTGAGAAGTTCTACTGTATTATCTTTCCAAGAAAAATACCTATTGTACTACTACAGGGTTGAGAAAAGTCTTTAACATGGAAATACAGTCATTACATTGTCTTTGTTTCCTCTTTTTCACTCTCCTTGGGATCTTGCCAATAAACACAGAATCCAAACTTCCCAAGGTGCTAACCCCACCATCCTTGGTCTCCATCTTTCCAGCAAGAAATTTCTCATATAACGTTAGATTATCTGTAACTCAGGTAAATCAAAAGCATTTAGTGAGTTTCCTCACCATTTGAAAATTGTAAGTATGCTTGATTTATATGATCAAGTTACATCTGTTATTCACATGCAACCTCAAGAGTTTTTTCAAGAGTGTTTCAGTGTGATTCTTCAGTGAGATTTGGACATCTAAGTGCCATGATACTAACAGGAATGCAAAACCTAACACTGAGTCAATTTGAGAAAAGCTGTTGATAGCTTAAATATGCTATTTGAGGTCCTACACAATATACACAGATGAAAAAGCTGGAATTTTAGGTAAAGTATTTATTTGCCTATAAAGACTGGCATTAATGATTCCCTGTCTATTCTGCAAGAGTTGATACATATTTAAAGCACTGCAGAAAAGTACAGTGGCTAAAGCAGGGCCAGGCCAGTGCAAGGAGAAACAAAGCTGATGACAATTTAGTAGGGGACTGATTTCCGACTTTCATTTTAAAAATCATTCATAAGCATCGGATTTTACATTCTGTACCTGACCAAGAGCTTTAAATAAATCCAGATTAAAATAGAAAATCCGAAAAGTCCTCCAGGAGAAAAAAAAGGTGAATCAAAATGGACAAAGTTTGTAAATTACAGAGGTAACCAGGAAAAGAAAAAATAAAGCAGCATATTTTTTAACTCAGAACTAGCAGTCTTCATTGCAAGTCATTTTATGGAACATAAACCAAATGCGTACAGCACAAAGCTCTTCCTTCTTATGTGTATCTCAAGATGGTGTTAAGCCTGGACTTGTCATCTCTGTTGTGGGACTTGCAAGGTATTCACTTGATTTCAGACTTGTGAGAGACTTGTAGCTTGCTACTGATGTAAGGGAACCACAAAGACCAAGCAAGGATGGAGTGTCTTCCTTCCCTGTTAAGAAAAACAAGAACTAAGCTAATAATTTTTACAGCACAAGATAAGAGAAAATAAAGAGAGAGCAGAAGAGGCAGTTTCATCTACACTATTATGAGTTACACAGTCCTGCTTCAGCACAGGCATGCTTCATAAGTGCCATTGGGAAGACATGTAATTTATGCCACACCTTCCGTGTCCTGGTGGTACAGAGATCCCCACCTTGCACTACAGGCTGGGCTGTAGTCAGTCTCCTGCAGAGGCAGATCGAGACTCCACAGTGAAGTGCAGTTACTAATTCCAGCAGCAGTTCATTGTATATAAATTGTCCACTGTGTGTAAATGGAAGGCCATTGTATATAAAGCCCGTTGTGTATAAATGCAAGTGACATTACTAATACAATGTCAGTACCAAAGATCTAATTTTAAATCCCCCAGAGAGGAGCAGAATTAACTGGAATCTGGATCTGTTTCTATCAAAATAAGCCCGTTCTGTTTTTTAAACCTTAGTAATTTGAAATGCATTAGGTTCCAACCACTGGAAAAAGCCACACAGTGCAGGAGTAGGAGTGCAAACATCTACCCCGTCATCTACAGCTGACAGCTAACATGAAACATGCCCATATGAAAGTGCACTGGACAATTTCTCTGTTTATTTTTTGTCTTCCCTTCTCAGAATACCTGTTCAACTTATTTTGTGCCAACTCTGCTAATAAATTACATTACAAAGAATTTGATCTAAGTATTTCATCCTACTGGCTCACCTATAGAATAGGAAAATCACCCTAAACTAGAAATTAAAATGACTTCAAAAAGTCACAGGCAAAAGATTTTATTGATAGGCCGGCCTACCCAAATTTCTTCAAATCACACCTATAAAGTAGCATTTCTTAAAATGGCATCACATGTTCATGACGGAAAAGGTTTGTTCTCATGAGAAGGATAAGAAGTAAGAAAAAACCCCAAAAACCCCAAACAATGCCCTGGGCAATAATTCATTATGAAAAAAAAAATAAAGTGGCATGTAGTTCTCTTTCATCACTATGGTTCTTATCAGCAGTTTCCAGTAGATTGTAGGTCTCACCTCTACTGAGCTTTTTTCAAGTGACTTTCCTAAAGAATGAACTAGATTAGCTCTTTTCAAAGGTGTTCACTTTTAGAAAAATCTTTATTACCATAAAAACTACCTTATAAAGACTACATTCAGAAGGAAGACACAAAATACACAGAGCAGTGCAACATCATTTGGGCACAGCCCTCCATTTCAACTACTGTGAAGAGAAAAATCTGACTACTTGAGTGGGCTTAAGAGTAGTGTGAAAATTTAGTACTTCTAATCATTTAGTTAAAAATGCCATATCGAGAGTTGGACCAAAGATACCATAGCAGGATCACTGTGTCTTACCAAACTACATTAAAACTTAAGTGCTAATGAACCTCACTGATTTAGAAACTAGATGGTATACTACCTTTAGACAGTGCTGAAATCAAAACCTAAACTACTATTACCACTGGTTTTGTCACATTTTAATTTTCAAAAGATGTGACAAAGCATAGCTTCAAACAACATTACAAAAAACCAGTTGAAAGTAGATCTGCACAAGAACTCTTTATAATAGCCATGTTTATTCTGTTTCACTTTCTCTAACTTGAATTAAATTAGATTTTAAGACTGCTGACAGTGGTTTTAAAAAAATTCTACATTTTTCATCCTTGATATTTTAAACCCAAGAAAGTTTAGCAGTTATGTAATACTAAGGCTCTGTATTGTCAAGTCCATTTAAAGCTTTGATGATATACAAAAAGGATTTTTTATATTAATTTATGCTCTATGCCCAAAATACTACTATTTCATAAGTCTTCCAGCATTTTTCTGCTTTTACAATGGCCCACAAGGTGGAGCAGCTAAGCTTTAATAAACATACAGGTTTTGAAAGGAAATGTGTATGTGTATTACATTTATATACACAGTTCATATCATGTTCCTCTCTCTATTTCAATGGAAACACTGTCAGGCTGCATCTTCACAGATAAATGTTAAATGCAAGATGTAAGAATGACAGTGGTAGTTGCAAATCCAGTTGCCTTTAATCTTTCTTTTAAGAACCAAAATTATAGAGTTTATTACACAGAAAGATGTCAGAAGATCCTCCTTGTAGCAGAGCTGACTGGTTCTGTGATGGAAAAAGAAGATATGCAACATGTTTGAAGCTTAGCTTTAAACACAGCACAAAGTCTTATACTTACTGGGGGAGTGGGAAGGGTATCTTCATAAATCCAAAATTATTTGAAGCAGAGTCCTTGGGGGTTTCCCCAGGAACTCTGGAACACTTTGCATAACAATGAAAATATGCTTTTCAATGTATATTTTCTTCACACTCAAAGTTCATCTCACAGGGACTGAAGTTCAGAGCTATGAAGAACAAAATTAAAGGAAGCCACTAGACTGGCTCTGTACCTTCATTTAACATGTTCATTCCATCCTGCTTCCCATCCTGTGAGTGACCTGGATCCAGAGAAGATTGAGAAAGACTAACTTCTGCTGAAAGCTGATCCAGACTTTGAAAACTTTTCCTGCAAAGCAATCAATATGCAATAGCAACAGATTTAAAGATAAAGTTAGATATTTTTAACTCTTAAAACATTTTCTAGAAAAATCTAGGCAGTTAACATTTCTTCTCTTAAAACACTTTTTAATTTGTTTGTTTCCTAAATCAGTTTTTTCCTAAAGCAATAGTTTACTTTTCTCTTTTTTTTTTTTTAATTAATCCAAATGAAGGAAATTTTTATGGTAAGCAAGAGAAACTGTTTTTATTTACCAGCTGATCATTGTACATTGTAACAGACAACTCTGACAGGATGTTTCAGAGTATGCTGAGGGAAATACATAATTTTTAGTTTCCCCGTTCCTCTAAAAGGGAATTGAAATAAACATTAAACTTACTCATCCCATTGTTGATTGTGCTTTCTATAAAGTAGAGTGTCCAAGGCAACAGCATTGACATCCAGAGCTCCTGGGGAAGGCCACTGATTGGTGAGGTGAGTAGTTAATTCTTGTCTTGATCTCAAGTCATTATTCTTTAGCACAGTTCTGTGAATACAACAAACAGTAAACCCCAGTCTATTAAAGGCAATTCCTTAAGGTACAGAAAGAAAAACCAGGACAAATAGTCCTGACAAAGTTGAACACAGAAGTCCCCCCAAGCCTCCTCTCAACAAACCCAGCTTCCTCAGCTGTTCCTCATAAGAACATATTTTCTAGACTCTTCACGAGCCTTCTTGCCTTCCTCTGGACACGCTCCAGCACCTCAACATCCTTTTGAAAAGTGAGGGGCCCAAAACTGAATGCAGTGCTTGAGGCGCGGCCTCACCAGCGCCAAGTACAGCACAATCACTTCTCTAGTCCTACTGGCCACACTATTCCTGACACAGGCCAGGATGCCACTGGCCTTTTTGGCCACCTGGGCACACTGCTGGCTCATACTGAGGCAGCTGTGGACCAACACCCCAAAGTCCCTTTCTGCTGAACAGCTCTCAAGCCATTTCTCCCTGAGCCTGTAGTGCCCATAGGGTTGTCGTGACCCAAGTGCAGACCCGGCACTTGGTCTTGTTGAACCTTCATGCAGTTGTCCTTAGTCCATGGACTGAGTCTGTCCAGATGCCTCTGCAGAACCTCTCTACCCTTGAGCAGATCTACACTCCCACACAACTTAATGTCATCTGCAAATTTACTGAGGGTGCACTCAATGCCCATGTTCGGATCATCAATAAAGATGTTAAACAGGACTGGCCCCAAAGCTGAGCCCTGGGGAAAACTGAGCTAGCAACCGGCCAGATGTTCTACTTTGAGGGACAAACAGACTGCAATTTTCATAAAGCACCTTAAACTGTTCATTTTTCTTAGGGGAAGCAATTTAGAAACCTATTGAGACATATTTCTGCACAGAAAAGAGTTGAAATTAGAATCCTTCTGCAAAAGCAATAAACAAAAAGCAATCATAGGCAAATGATTCTTTCTGCCAGCATAATGGTAATTAACAGCCCAACTATTCTGCAAACCCACTATGGGAAAGTGATGTTGTCACGGCCCAGTCCCCAGGGTTTTTTTGTAGTTTGAACACCTCCCACTGCCCCCTTCAATACTTGTGAATGAATGAACTGAAACTCAATTGTGTTAATTCCATTATATCCTTCCAGGCAAAATATAATACATAGTTATTCTGTTTTCTACCACCCTACAGTTTCTACTAACTTATGTCTATAATTGACAGAAAAAGTATACACCTTACATGTTCAAATTAGTTTTGCCTCATATTCCCATAAAGCAAATCAGTTTTCTAAAATTCTGAAAATGAGGAAGCTAAAATGCCAGCATTGGAAATCACCTGCCAAGTCATCCAGAAATAAGGAAAGTATGTAGTTCTTCAGGCTCCAAGAGAGGATCAGCCCTTTTTCAATAATAAAAAGCAATGTCCCGCCTACCCTTATACCGCTGTAGAATTACTAGAAACAAAAGTAATAGTGCTTGTTAACCCATAAATTCTCCAATCCACAAAATACTAGACAATCGTAAAATGCTGCTCTACAACAAGTTTGACTATCTCTGGCCTGAAGCAAAAAGCTAATGTTATGCATCTCCATACCAAATGTACTCAAAAGTTCAAAGCCAAATGCCATGTTATCTGAAATGCCAAACTGCACAGCAAATTAAGTAACTATTCATGGCACACATACATTTATGTGAATTCTCAAATAACATTGTCAACAGGACTATTTTTACAACGCAGTTGGTAATCTGGTGCTTTCTGAACTGTTTAGACAGGAACCTCAATAAGGGCGCATAAGACAGCCCAAAGAGCCAAAATTTCTCACAAAGCAAAGTAAGACAATAGTGAGCTCAGTAAAGAATTTTTAGCAGCTGAGTTTGAGAACACAGTCAGATGCACAGTAATATTGCACAGGAAGGGGGTAAAGTACCACAGTGAATAAAACTAGTTTCGAGAAACTTATTTCAAGATGACTAATTCCCCCAGCATTCATAGAAGCAAACAATCAACTTTTCTACCCAGGGGTCTCCCTCCTCCCCTCCTCTCTCTAAGGGGTTTGTAGGAATAAGCTCTTTGCTAACCCAAAGCTCTCAATAATTTCAAGTATCTTGTATGGTATTCCCTTCCCCAAGTAATTACCCTAATTCCATGGGGTACACTGAGCATTAAACAGGTCTGTTACACGTTTGCTGATTTAAGGGAACTGAAACAGAGAGATAGCAAGTTCTCATGAGGCTTGCCAGGTACACTGAAACACCTCCTTACTTGGAAGGACAGCTTGCATGCTTTCATACAAGTTTTGTAACAGGACACAATTTATTATGAGTCACTATGCCCACAATGCCTAAATGCAAATTCACACACATATAACACATACGTGCAAATTCCCATTTGGGAAACTCCTGTGTGTTATCACCACACAACACATATTTACAGGCAAGTTGCTAATAGTGGAATTTTTGCATTCTACCTGGGTTTCTATGTTGAGGCTTTCCCCATAAATCTTTATACTATAGTAACCTGAAATTTCACCCTTTCTGTATGAACAAAGAAATTCTGAAGACTCACCAAATTGCTCCAGCGATTTTAGCATAACAAGATTAAAAGATATAGTTCCAGCAGATCACTTCTTAAACCACTCCACCATGTTCCGGAAGAAAACTAGGCATCAAGTAGGATACAGAACTAACTATTCTCCTCCTAAAACTTTCATTTTGAATTTTTAAAAGGTATGTAAAAATATATTTGAATATATAAAATCAGTCCAAACACAGTAACTAATATATGTAAATAAGTAGTATAGACATTAGAGAGTTAGACAAAATATTTACAGCAGGTGTTATTAGTTACCACCTATTTTTTCAGCTTTCAAGATTATTTAGCTCTTTGCTCTTTTGCAGTCATTTTTCAATTATCATGAGATTCTGCTGCAGCAGAGTCATTATAAAGGCACTGCCTGCAAACAGCAATTCTCTCAAGATAATACGCAAAACCTGGTTCTGCCTCTGTTTAACCAGACTTACTTGAAGAGTCAAAGTGTGAAACTGCACAGAATCATAGAACCATTTAGGTTAGAAAAGACCTTTAAGATCACTGAAGCATACAAGATTTAGAACATAAAATGTGAAGAAATGCTGCATAAGATCATCAAGTGCTGTCCTGCTCTTGTTCAGACAAGAGAAGCCCTTTCTAGATGTTAAGAGCTCTGAAAGGACTACAGTTTATTTTGTCCAAGGCAGACAATTTCCATAGTAACACTCTTGTTCCCCAGAATGCCAACATGGTAACCAGTGCTGGCCAGATCAGGGCAGGGTTTGAAGCAGGACTTTTCCTCATCACCAGGAGCGTAATGAAGACTGAGCTTCCCTCTAGATGTTAACAGTCAGGTGTTTAACCAAACAAACAATATTACTATTGAAACTTATTTATCTGCTTGTATAGTAAACTAAGTCTGGCATACAAAAGCTTTCAGAAGAAAATTACAGTCATGACAGAGCAAAGGTAAGAAATGAAGAAATGGTGGAGAAGTAGAAATGGCAAATAAATATTTGTGGAATTTACAAGTTTCCCAAAATATTCAAAAATGAAATCTAAAATCAGAAGAAGAAAGAAAGCAAGCAAGAAAGCAAGAAAGCAAGAAAGTAAGAAAGATAGAAAGATAAGAAAGCAAGAAAGCAAGAAAGCAAGAAAGCAAGAAAGCAAGAAAGAAAGAAAGCAAGAAAGAAAGAAAGCAAGAAAGAAAGAAAGAAAGAAAGAAAGAAAGAGAAAGAAAGAAAGCAAGAAAGAAAGCAAGAAAGGAAGAAAGCAAGAAAACGAGAAAGAAAGAAAGCAAGAAAGAAAGAAAGAAAGAAAGCAAGAAAGAAAGCAAGAAAGCAAGCAAGCAAGCAAGAAAGCAAGCAAGCAAGAAAGCAAGCAAGCAAGCAAGCAAGAAAGCAAGCAAGAAAGAAAGAAAGCAAGAAAGAAAGAAAGCAAGAAAGAAAGAAAGCAAGAAAGAAAGCAAGCAAGAAAGAAAGCAAGCAAGAAAGAAAGCAAGAAAGCAAACAAGCAAGAAAGAAAACAAGAAAGCAAGAAAGAGAAAGAAAGATAGATAGAAAGCAAGAAAGAAAGCAAGAAAGAAAGCAAGAAAGAAAGCAAGAAAGAAAGCAAGAAAGAAAGAAGAGTAACTGCTGAACTCTTTGGGCCTTAACTGTGAAATATTTTAAGTGTTACCAAAAGGTCACACAAATGTAATGCAATGCAATATATACTTCCGTATAAAGTGCTGGTCTGTAGCAACACACACTGAACTGGAATGGTCTATGTACACAAAGATTTTGTTCTACCACTTCTGTTTCTAAGAACGAGCCACTGGTAAGAAACACCAACTCAAATCCAGAATGACCTGAACACCTGTAGACCAAGACTCAAAGCCTAGATTTTACCAAGGATATTATTGCTTAACTTGTAACTTACATGGAACAAAATCCAATATACATCATAAGAATAACACTGAAGATCACAAGTATGTAGTTTTACTTTTAAATAAAATTCAATAAAATATTGTTCTCTTGGGTTTGTAGCTGTGAGAATTTAAACATGATGCAAGGTAAGGTTTGTAGCCAACATGTTAAGCCATTTAATACAAGAGTAAAAGCAAGGACACTGAAAAAAGAAGAGAAGTAAGAGAGACAAAAGGATTTACTAAAGAGAGAAGTTAAAAAATAAGGAAATACGATCAAGTCTGAGTGAAAACAAGCATATACAACAAGCTGTTAACTCCTTTTCTTCAGACTGGAAAAAAAACGGGCTAAAAGTAGTAATCTCAGGAAGGCAGTTGCTACATGGAGAATACAGTGGATCTGAATAAGAGATTGTATGATTGTGTTGTTTGAATGAAAGCAAGGCAGTAAGATGTGGTTGAATAGGGTATCCTGAACTAACATGGTGAGACTGAGGAGTGCAGAAAAATTTTGTGCAGAGTAGGAAGGATATGTAAGAACTTATTATGAAAGCAGAGGTGTTAAACTGATTTATGGTACATTCTCTTATCTAGGCATGAAAAAATTCTCAATTGTTTGAGAGTCTGTGAACTTCCCCTCCCTCATTCAACTAACTGTTATCTTCTCTGTCTACAGTAATTACCATCTTTTTTGTTTTATAATCTGCAGAAAGAAAACAGTTGTATCTTTAGCAGTCCTTACCCCAATAAACACTTCTGTAATATAATTTCATACAGTGTTTCAAGTTCTGAAAAAATTATAAAAATCAAGAAATTTTGACGAGATAGCAGGTAGAGAAAAAATACTCAGCAACAACCAAAACATCAGTCTCTTACCAACATTACTCTCATACTGAATCCAAAACACAGCACTAGGAAGAAAATTAACTCTATCCCAGCTGAGACCAGGACATTGCTTTTAAAATGTAAAAATATCCTTTGTACTACTTCCCAGCATAGATTTTTCCATAACGCATACATATAAGAGAAGTATAATATACACAGTCTCACCATGTTAGCCCTGGATACCCTATTCAAGTTACAACATTTGAATTGTGATAGGGGTTTTTTAATGTCTGAAAAAAAAAAAAAAACCCTCCACAAAAATTCAAAATACTACTTTAAGTAATAATTTGTTCAGCAAAACAATCAGCAAAAGAGATGAGAACATCATCTTAGTACTAGAATACGTCACTAAAAACTAAGGAATATTTGGCTTACATTTGTATTTTTTGTTCTCTAAACCAGGAACCATTATTTAAATTAAGTTTCTCTTCAAAAACAAAGGAAAGTAAAAACATCCTGCTAATGAATTCCTGAGAATACTTATGAGTCATTAACTAATCAATACTAACATATTCCCAAGTTGGAACTAAGTGTCTGCAGACACATATGCTCCTTCCAGGCCTGTAAAATTTACAACTTTTATTCGAGAATAACAGAAGCAGCCAGAGCATTCATCAGGTTTACACAGCTATTCCCAAAAATGTTTTTGACTTTCAGTTATTTAATAATGTATTTAAGAAGCTGGGAAATGTGAGATTAGTGAAGTCTTCCAATAAACATCCTTCTCCTCTAGTGTTCACTGCCCCTTTCTTTGTCAGGTACTCTCCACAATATTTATTTGCAGATTTCCTCAACTTCTAGTATTTAGAGTTGTTTATATAAGGGTTTATTATTTTAGATTATCTATTAAGCACATACAAGTTATATTTTTCTAAGGTACATACATAAAATGCTACTGACAAATTACTGCCTGTTTCCATTCCTGCTGCCCTTTCAGTTCTGGTACAATCAAGTAAGGAGCCACTCTGAAAATGGATCATCAAAATTATCTATTTAAAAAATTTTTGAAGACACCTTTATGGGTTTTTGTTTGTGTTTTGTTTCTTGTTGCTTTGTTTCGTTTTTTAAATTTTTAAATTTAATTCCTAAGGTAACCCCACAAATAGTTCTTTTTGCACTAGCATTGTTTTTGGCAGCTCAGTTGCCTCTCAAAAGATTAGGAAATTACTCCTTTGACTTAACACATCTAAGATTTCTGCATTTTCAAAGTGTGACCTGACTTACATTTCAGTGAGGGATGGGGACAAAAGACAACCTGTATGTGGGGTTCCTGCATGCACAACAGAAATGATGTAAACCAGTGATTATCTTTGGTCAGTTACTATACTGTAACTATATTACCTGGGAATTCAAAATAAATAAGTAAATAAAATTTAATCTCTAGTCCAAGCTAATTTAGAAAAGCCTTATCTGGGTAACCACATAGAATTTCTGGTCTCGTTTTAGCTAGATTGGATTTCCAACTTCCCCTGGATCAAATCCAGATTCACACGACTGGAAGCCTATTCCACAAGACCCATTTACACAGTTTTTTGTGTTTGTTTAATAAACCAAAAGTCAGTTCTGGTTCCAATTATGCCTATGAAAAACCAGTAATTTCTTACCTGCAAGTTTAATTTCTCCAAATCCAGAAAATGCCAGTCCAGTTGGCAATTTGCCCTCCTACCAGCAGATGAAGACAGGAAATAAACCAAACAGACTAATTCCCTAAGAAAGGGAATTATATCAGATGAGTGCTCCAGTTCAAGAACTTCCTGAGTAGTGAAAAGTAAAAGTAAAAATAAAAGCTTAAAAAAAAAGAAAAACATTTGAGTAAGAAAGAACAAACTTTAAAAAACTTTATTTAGGACAGGAAATATGGAATGCAAACTCAAACTGACAGCATACATGAATAGAAACAAAGTCTGTAAGAGCAACTCTAAAATAAAAGGGAACTCCCAAACTGTCAGTACTGTAGCATGACAGTGAGTTGTCTGGACTGGTATATCATTGGACTTTGAGAAATTAGATCAGCAGGTATGAAAACGGGTTACTTACCAGTAGATTTTGATGCTGCAATATATCACCTCTCTCAGGTTTGTGTCTTGTGCACAGACACAGCATTCCCCAAATTAGATGCCAGAGCAGTTAGATCCCAGCAGACTTTCTAAAGGCAGCTGCTGCAGTGAAAAAAACCGGGAATGTCCTACCGCAACACGTTTTCTAACTCTTTCTGACTGACCAACAGATCTCAGTGTGTCACAGCAATGGCACTAGTTGTGCCATAGAATAGAACCCCTCGAAGATTCTTCAGCATTTTTTAGTCCTCCTTTATTGTCTCAGAGATCTTGAAATATATCCTCCAGTAATAAAATTAGTTATCAATTTTATACCGCCTTTGATCTTTTTTTGACCTTTAGATAACTTGGATAAGTTTATATTGGTAGAAACACCAGCAGCTTGACTGTTCAGTTCTGGCCTAACTACAGCGGAGTCTTTGTTTCAGAATACAGACAATAATTTGAGCTGTAGTTTGGATAACAACATTCTGAAAAATTATGATGTTACATGGTTGCATAAGAACATCTCAGTGACAAACAGAAAAGGCACCAGTCTGTATCTCAACCACTTGCTATCCAAACAGGAAGGCAGTTCTTGTTCAAGAATCAGGTAACACACTACATTGTATTTCCCTGGTTGTAACTTCAGACATTTAACTTTTTCTATTCTAAGCCTTTCCAGAACTCCTTTAGACTGTGTTTTATTTTAGCAAAATATTAAAAAAATGCAAGACACAAAGTTGTAGCCTTAAAACTAGAAAGACAAATTGTAACCTAAATTTAAAAATATCATCCATAATTTTTAAAAAACTCAAACATTTCTACCAGTGTGTGCATATGTACACTGAATTGCAACTCACCTTTATTTTGGTCAGACTATTTGTATTTTAGACAAACTTTGTTTTGAAAGTAAAAAATGGATTTGCTGTAATTTTTTTTACTGGATGAAAGTTAATTCCCGATATGATTTATTCAAACCAATAAATCTGGTAAAATAAAACTGAAATTTAGGATAGTTTAAATATCAGTTTCTTTCATCTGGATAATCTCAGAGAGATTCCTTCAATATATCAATGACAAAGGATTATGCCTGCAAATACAGAACTACACTCTCCTCACCATTTTAACTTGGCACTGTTTTTCTACCCCTTCAAAAACTGGTTATATTTTTACTATTTGTCATTTAGAGCCCACTTAGTTTGGTATTCAACTTCATGTAACTTGCATTAAATATATTAGAAGAATGTAAAAATAACTTTTGTTCAACTCATCTCATTTATGTATAAGCCCTATGAAATACTTGCTTTCGTCATCAATATCTTTTGGAATATTGAAGCAAATCTACATTAAATGAGTTTGAGGGTTAAGAAATGAGGCACAAAACCCTGTGACTCTCAGAAGCAAATGGTAATGCAAGTTTATTTATCTAAATGGGTAAAGCACGAAGAGACCAAATTCAGTCTCTGTGATCGTACTCCAGCAGTTAATGATTATGCACCATGATGGACTTACTGTATATTTTAGATGACATTTTCTGGCCCCTCCATTTGCAGTATCAAGTTATTCAAATCCTTTTATGAAATCAAAAGCTTCACCTGTTCCAGACATAATTCTCTTTGTGGAATTAAGAGACATCGATGTCTGTTGTCTTACTATGCCAAAGCAAGTATTCTTTTTCTGCCACAGTTCAGGTAAGTTCAGGTATATTAACAGAGGAAGAAACTCCATGATCCACACAACACACTTTCCTACTGGGGATGCACATCATTTGCAACTGCATTGCATTGAGAGCCTCAGAGGTTCAATACTTGTCATTATTATTATCTTGAAAGGCTGTATTTTCCC
The DNA here is from genome assembly GCF_003031625.1 of Empidonax traillii. Taxonomy (NCBI): domain Eukaryota; kingdom Metazoa; phylum Chordata; class Aves; order Passeriformes; family Tyrannidae; genus Empidonax; species Empidonax traillii. The sequence continues at coordinate 237,322 of NW_020955812.1, forward strand.
CTGCTCCCAACCTTGTCATTCTACACTGGATAAATACTCTGGAATTTTGAATGCCTGAAGTGCTAGTGTCCAAGTAACTTATTTAAAGCTTTCTTGTTTGCTACTTTTATGCAATGCCTTTATCCACAGAAGTGTAGCTATGGGAGTAAAAAAGAAAGGATGCCACCATAAAACAGATTTTGGTATTACACAGTAGAGACTCACAGAAGGGGACACATTGCCATGCTGATGTTGTTAAGTATGCAAAATGATGAAAGAAAAGTCCCTATGGATCTCTAACTCACCAAGGGGGCTGGGGAGGAGAGAGGTAGAAGAGAGACTCCTTACAAAAAGGAGTATTTTTTCCTTTTGGAGTCAGACATTTTAATGTAAATATACCAACACATCCTTGAAGACACCAACAGCTTCAAAAGCTTCAAGCTTTTTTAAAATTTTAAGTTTTATTTTAATACAGACATTTCCAACCTCCCTTTCAAAAGTTCTAAAAGAGATACTAAAACATGAGGGTTTAAAAATTAAATCCTCCCTTATCTACTGCATCTTGCAGAGTAAGTCCTTTCCTTCAGGCTGCTATCAACCCAGAAACTTTTGGCTTCCTGCTGCACAATAAACCCATGTGGATTCTAAGAATAGCACGTCCTTTGTCATGTTGGAGACTTGATTGCAAATTTGTTTTATTCTGCGCAGTTCTGTGCCTTGTTCTGTATGCTGCACTCCGAATTGCAGGAGTCTGTCTGTCCATGTACTACGCCCAGCTGAACTTTTCTAATTATATTTTCAAGCAAAAAGGAAACACCCATGTCTTCTTGGGTTTCCACCTCAATGAAAACAGAACTTCCCATCTTTCTGTGTACTACACCTTTGTAAAACAGAACAGGATTACAGTATTGCAGCAAACTTCAAAAGAAAAAATTACACAAACTCAAAACCCCAAGCGCTGCCTAAACAAAAGTTTTAACATCTGTCAGAATATGTAGTATTTTTGCTCTGCTGCGAAAAAAAAATACAGCTTGAAAAAAGAAGGACCTGAAAACAGACTGCAATACTAAGGATTTCTAACTGCTGCTGCCAACTTGAGGGAGACAGAGGACAGACAGGAAGCATTACAAATAAGAGCATGGCTAATGTGAATTAGTCTTTGATAGCAGGATCCATGGAAGCTTTAAAAGGAAAGAAGGATTAGCATTCTCAGTTTTCATATTCTAGGAAAGAAATTTGCCAAGAAGATCAAAGATTAGAATTTTATCTCCAACTTCCTTTCAGTGAGAAAATAAAGCAGCTACAACAAATTGGATTTACTGTAGTTAAGCAGTTGGGGAATTCAGTTTCTTTAAAAAAAAGAGTAAGTCTTAAAAGAGGACCACGTGAAATGAAGGTAAGAGTGCTAAAAAAAAAAAATCAATCCAGCTTTCCCATTTCTGCAGATGATTTAGTTTTTGAGCTAGGATAACAAAGCCAGGCGACTGACATTTAAGTTTTACTCACAAGGAGCCACAAAGTAGGCTACATTTCAAAGCCTTCACTCAGACTCTTCTGCTTCCGTTTCCTTGGACAAGCTTTTCTCTGCTTTTCCCTGACAGCACAGCTATTGCCTACATCCTCTACAGCTTTGCACCTTCATCTCTGAGCCCCCCTGCCTGCTTTCAGGCAGAGTACTTGTGGCAGCACTCTACAAACTCTAAAGCATTTACAAATAGAACCTTGACAAAGCAAGAAAAAGCACAGATGCAATTTTCATAAGCAGGTTTTTTAACCAAATGGGGCATGACCAATCATTGAAATCATCTTTGCTACAAAGAATACAGTAAATCTTCCTTTATGTACTCCATAACACATCTGGTAGGACAGAGTGTGCCTGAAACTGAGAAGGTCATTTTGCCTGAACTTAAACGTATGAATTTACTCTGCATGTCAGATGTCTCACAGAACTATTGTGCTCCATCCAGGTGCTGCTGAGAATCAGCTGATGGACCTTCCTGAAAGGCAAGATGCCATTACCCTGAGCTCCCTGCAGTGTTAACAAAGGGGAAAAGAGGTGTGAGGACAGAGGAACAGCCAGTGCCTGGATAAGAGCAAAGTGTGACAGGCTGTGTACTTCTCAGGGGTGAAAGCATACACAGAACACTTATTGTAATTAAAGTGTTACCGAAAAAGACCAGTCTCTCAGGGTTGCAAGTACATTGTGATTTCCTGTCTTTACAAAGACACCTACATTATCCAGATAGAAACTGCAGTATTGCTGGATATTAAACTATTAAGTATTATTAATATTAAAGTATTAAGCTATTTTAAGGTATTAAGAATGGATTACAAGCCTTGAAAAGGCTAATTCTGAAGTAACACCAAGACAAATTAAATAAACCTATCTTTAAGATTTGTTAACACATTAAAAAAATTCTTAGTTATGCATACAAACTTAGTTCAATATACAGCAAGAGTGCCCCTACAATTAAACTTGATGCATATCTGTGCCATAATCAGTGACAGAATTCCAAACTTAGAACAGTTTTCCTGATTTTTCTTCCCTCCACATGCCCCTCCACAAAACACCAGAACAATACAGGGATACAGTAAGAAACAGCAAAGGGGGTTAAAAAAGAGTGGTATAAAATGTAGCATAATCACTGAATCTAAGAAACAGATTTTACATACATGTGATAAATTAAAAAAAAGAAAACAGCAGCTGGGACAAACGGCTGTATTATCTTACACCAGGCGCACCAGCCTGAAAACCCTAAGAAATCACTTAGGAGGAAACCTATGTTGATAAACACTATGCAAATCACTATTTTAATTTAAACAAATATCTCAGCAGGAAAAAAAAATAAAGCACTTTAAGTTAAGAGGGGTTTTTTTGCTTTGTATAAAATGCTCTCCCTTTTCCTTCCACTTATTTTAAAAAGATGGTGGTCTACGTTAAAGTGATCAGCTTTTATAACATCAGTGAGTCACCCTGCAGGAGATGAGTCACTATTCAGGAAATTGATGGAATCTTTCTTGTAATCGTCAATATTTAACACATATGAATATCAATTTCAGATACAGAATCTAAACTTTAAAGTAACAAATATCAGCAGAGTTTGTCTTAACACAGGTAGTGTGTTAGTCAAAAGTAAGACTAAGAATCGCCCAAAGGGGGAAAAAAGCCTCTTTAAGATGAGCTCAAGAGTTTCAATACAAGGATATTGTGGGCAAATGGTCCCAGATTTTGCCCAGTCACATCTTTGACTGAGCTAACTAGTCCTTCAATACAGTCGTCTCCAAAGGGAGGTGTGAAAGACAATCCTTTGGGGTATGGGAAGAAAATACTTTTTGTACTCTTAATAAACTTTCAAAAATATAAAATAGTTTTTATTTAACCTTATATCTTACTGTTAAATTTCTATTTTTGTGTATGTTTAAAAATTTAAATAACAGATTAGAAAAATAGTACATTTATATAACTTATAAATAAATATACCTACATTGTGGGGGTGCTTAGAAATTTTTAATGATGGAGTGTGCAATCAAATGTCTCTCTGCTTCAAGAGACATTCAATATTTCTTTGTGGGATCATAGAGGAGGAAGGAATGTCTGCCTATGTGAGTCTGAATACTCCAGAATACAATTCCTTGATTATTTGGGATTCCTTTCCCATCACATTTTGGGTGTTACAGAATTTTTTATTCAGCTAGACATGCCATGGATCACAGGCTTCTCGTGGCTGTCCTCCTGTGAGCTATTGACTTTATGCACTTTAAGGCCTTGAGAACTGCCTCACCCTCACTGTAAAAATACATTATTTTTAAAGAAGACAGGACCCAAAAGCACTGTTCTGTAATGTTCAACTACGAGTCCTAGACAAAAACACATCCCCAGTGATGGCTTCTGAAGAAAGCAGATGAAGGCCATAAGTGCCTCATCATTATTATAATTCACACCTATCTCTAGGCAATCACTTTATAAATCTGGAGATGCTGAAAGGGTGGTAAAAGACCAAGCTGTTCTGAGAATAGAACAGAATAGTTCCTATAGGAAGGGACTTAAAATGATGATCTAACCCAACTGCCTGATCACTTCAAGGCTGATTAAAAGTTAAAGCATATTATTTAATTGCATTGTCCAAATGCCTCTTAGATATTGACAGGCTGGGGGCATCATCCACCTCTCTAGGAACCTCCCTCCCAGTACAGAAATGTTTCCTAATGTCTGGCCTGAACCTCCTCGTTGCCCAGCTGTGCATCAGCTTAAATGTTTTGGACTGATGATCAGGTTTTCCATTGTAGATTTACTTTCCTAACTTAATTTATAAAGAGAGAGCTCCAATCCGCAAATGGGTGGGCATATTACTAAGAAATCCAATTAAGCTGAAAGACACACAAAAAAAATGTTACTGTTTTGTGAATAACTAATCTGATAAATTTTCAGCTTCTCTGTTTTCCAGATATTGGTATTCAAGAGATCTGTAAAATAGCTCTTAACTAAATTGAAAATTTTGTTCTTCATTGTAGGTTGGATACTCAAATGTGTGAGACAAAGTTAGGAATACAGAAAATTCTAGAACACAAAGCATAGCATTTACATTCTCTGTTAAAGAAAAATTACTTCCAAGTTTCTCCAATCTCCCATCCCCATAACTATTTCATGCTTCACAATAAACTGCCTTATTAAACATGCACGTGGAAAAATGTCTCTGGAGGAAATCTAATTTTTAACCAGAAGGCCTTGTTTATCTGGTGTTTAATGGTTGATTCTGTCTTATCTGGTTTCTAAGTCAGCAACAATAACAACCTATATTGTCAAAGAGTCAGATCTCTATTCCTTACCTCACACTTTTTTTTTTTTTCTGGGTGAGGCAGAAATAGGCATAGACTCAGATGCTGCCCAAACCCACTGAGAATATACGTAAAACATTTTGACTTGCATGCCTGTGAAATATAGTTTTGGAAGCATTGTCAAATCCTTACTCAACAGAAGTATGAAGCCATAGAACTTGCTACCTCAGAAACAACAGCCAGTGGAATAGAAGAGCATCATTAAAAAGAAAATATAGAATGTTTATTTATAATAGTTTCGATTACACAGCAAATGATCCTAAATCAGATCTCAAGTGTTTTACAAACAGTAATGCAGTATGCCTTGGGCAGAATTACAGTCCCAAACTTGCTCTTATCTGCTTATAAAGAATTCAAACAGATTACACCATACATTCACTGTTTCAAAATGCTACTAATGGTAGGAGAGCAAAACACTAAGATGTGGAATCACATTAACATCATTCTAAAATGGCTGGACCATAAAAAGCAACTGGCCAAAACTCATGCCTCATTACAGACATATTAGTGATACAACACATTCTGCTGCCACGTCACTCTTGGTCAGAATAAAAAAAAAGGAAAAAAAACCCACAACAAAACACAAAACAAAAAGGAAAATTACCAATTACCAAACATTATGAAAATACGTTACTTATGGTGTTGACCATTAGAAACCTGCTAGGAGTACTTCTTCCCTTCCCTCATCTGACAGGTACACTGCACTAACAACAATAAAAATGCAGCATTATACCTCTCCAAATATCTAGTATAGTTCAGACTCCCCACTGCAGTGTCTCACAAACAGCTATACAAAAACACACTGTCAAGATACAATCGAAACTATTCCACAGTTTGAGCCTTTACATAAGAAAGCCAGCAAACAAAATCAAACTCTAAAGACTGAGATCTTTAGAACAGTCTGATTGCATATATCTCAGCTAGAAATTAACAGCAGGTATCAACATTCAAAATTTCCAGTGCCAGAGTAGGTTTAAATGAGCTCACACCTCCCCCAAATAACCAAGGATGCCAAAGCAGTATAACATGAATCATAAGGCATATCACTAAGTTCAGAAAATAACTCAGGAACAGGTATCTCTCAAAAACTTACAGGCAATCAGAGCAGGGTGAAAAAAAAACTTGGAAAAACAGAAAAACATTTTTTTTTTCTTCTTCAATTCTGAAATAGGCACAAATAAAATGTAAATTCTGTATTCCTTTGGATTTTCATAAAATACATTTCAAGCATTGGCAATAAAATGATCTATCATGAGAAAGAGAAGAAGAAAAAAAATCACCTTTGTTTACAAGTTAAATACTTATTACTGCATAGAAAAGACCCTTCTGGACGGTGTCTCCTATATTCTCTTTATCCTGGATTGTTTCAAAGATCACAGATGTTACTTTACGGCTCAGACACTTAAAAATTACTCCAAATATAAGGTAAAATATCTTGTATTTGTTAGGAACAGAACATTCAATTGCTGTGGGTGCATACCACAGCAGTCTCATGGCAACTTATCACCAGACAGCAGGTCTTCCATCTATCTGAGTCTTTAAACGTAGAATCATGGAATGGTCTGGGTTGGAAGGGACCTTAAAGATCATCCTGTTCCAAGCCCCCTGTCATGGGCAGGAACACCTTCCACCAGACCAGCTTGCTCAGAGCCTCAACCAATGTGAGAGTGTCTCTGCAAAAGTAGAGTACCTCCCTACAGCCAACAGACAGGGCTGAGAGGATAAATTGTGTGTAAGGATCGTAAGCTATTCAAATATCTATCATATTAGTAGTCACAAATGCTATTAAAATGATAGGCCGCCTACTGTTGTTCTAGTATTTTGCCCTGCATTGAAGAAAGGGTGACTAGAAAACTGTTTCACCAGTTTGAATATTTTTAGGACTACCAGATGAACTTCTACTGTGTCTGAGCCACACACAAATAAATTATAATCTAAACAATGAAAATAAGTATTTTTCTTTTATCCCCCTTTGCCTAACATTAAAAAATAGTGTTCAAAGGGAAGCTGCTTTCAATATTTTTAAGGGGTAGCCTTAAAGCTGGAAGTCATAGAATATAAAGAACGGTTTAGAAAAATGTGTTAAAAATTTAAACAAGTTTACTGTAAGCTATTTCAGATCTAAAAAAAAAAAAATTAAATATTTAATCTCAGAATTATTTTGTCTTACACTACTGAAGTTTTCAGGGGAGCCATTTCCAAATACAAGACTTTGCAGTAAAAAAAAAAAAAAAAAAACCAAACATAAAAAGCTAAAATACATCAATTTCTTTAAGAAGTTTATCTCACTTCCACAGGACCAGAAGCTCTTTGTATTGTATAGTTAAATAAATTAAATAATTTAAACAATACTGCTCTAACAACGTTTCTTCATTATACTAACTTACAACTGGTCTTGCAGCTCCACAATGATATATTCCAGCTGCTCCTTCTCCAGTTTATGAGCTAGATCCATATCTTCAATTCTTTGTAATAGTAGTTTATTCTGTGAGACAGATTCAGATAGTTGGTTTTCTCTGAGTCGTACCAATTCTTCAAGATAACCCTGGAAATGTAAGTTGTTAGAAAACTTTAAAAGAGCTATCACAAAAACTTCCTTATGTATGTTCACATTTTCTGGTTTATGATTCATATGGTTTTACTTTGGTTTTGTTGTAGGGTTTATTAATTATTTTTAAACAGACTGGTAAATTAACTTGAAATTAGTTTGATATTTCTTAATAGGCAACAAAAAAAATCACATACTTTTGCAGAGGAATATGAAAAAATCAGACAGGAGTTCCACCAGCATGAAACACAAATTAATTTTTCAAAAGCAACACAGAACAGTCACTAATACAAGAAAAAGAACAGAATCCTACAACGTAACAGATGCAGGATGTTAGATATTGCACAAGAAGCACAAGAGTAGAAACTACATAGATCTATATAGTTAATGAAAGGGATCCAGAATTGTTATGAAAAAAAATATATGTTATTCTAAAGTTTCTTTGAAAACTGCAATACCTCATCACACACTGAAAATACAAAGGATGTTATTGAAATAAATACTAATCTACAGTAAAGCATAAGGTAAGAAAACCAGTGAAGGTCACTTCTTTTAGTAACACTGGACATGTACAGCTGGAATGTGCACGTATGCCATTGTTTTTCCACCTGATACTATAAAGAAATGGGACAATCCTAATCACACTACTTAGTCACCTAAAAAAATCCACTATGTGAGTATTTAATGCCAGCTGTGATGGCACGCTGGCCGCAAAGTATGTTACACATACTAATCAGCTATTCCATTTCCTTCTTCAGGCAGAGTTCCAGCACGTCAGATGTGAATAACTTCTAATAAAGTCTCAGTTAAAACTAGATACACTAAGTCTACACCACATAAAATTGTGCATATTCCTTGAAACCTGTGGAAAACTGTGCAACTCTCTCATAGGTGTCCACACTTAAAAATAAGTATAAAAAAAAGGGCAGTTTTCATAGATATGGAATTGGTGCGGCTGCTCTCAATTCCTGTTGAACAAGAAAACAGGTTTCACATTAGCTCGTATCAAGATGCTACTAATGAAATTCAGCACCACAAAGACTGTTAAGGGTTTGGAGAATCTCTCATATGAGAGGAGAAAGAAGGAGCTGGGATTGCTCAGGTCAGGGCTAGGGTAAAGGGAAAAGGGTAAGAAAAATGAATCATATCAATGTGCATCAGTATTTAATGGGAAATCCATTATTATTTATCATCAGTATTTAAGGGGAGAAAGACTCTTCTCAGTGGTTGCCAGTGAAAAGAGACAATGGGCACAAACTGAAATACAGGGATATAAATATAGGAAAACCTTTTTTTTTTCCCCCTCTTCTTTTTTTTTTTTTTTGGTCTTAAACGAACACTGGAATGGGTTGTCCAGACAGGCTGGGAAGTCTGCATCCTCAAGATATTCACAGCCTGACAGAATAAGGCCTTAAGCAACCCGCTCTACTCTACCTTTTTCTGAGCAGGAGAGCTGGACTAGGCAACCTCCAGAGGTGTTATCTGACCACAAGTATTCTGTGATTCTACAGTTACCTATAGTTCCATCCACTCGATATATTCATATTTTATAGGAATTTTTTAGTTTCAGTACAAGTTCCAAGGAATCTTGAGAGCTTTTCAGTATGCCTAGTTCTGCTTTATCAAATGTTACTGTCATCTTGACTGCTAAGATACTCCTTGGAGCTCTAAGTAGCATTTTGAAAGTACTGAATGATGTGTTAGGATACACACAAATTTCTGGCCTCTCGGGAAAAAATAAAAAATCAAATTTTACAAAAACATATTAGACATGAAGCATCAGAAACAGAATACTATGAGCAGTAAATACTCTTATCTACAGTGGCACAGAGATGCACCATCCCACCATTAAAAGCACATAAAGCTCCAGTATAAACACTACACAAAAACTTTAGGAGTTTACTACACCAAAGTGAACAGTTTAAACCATTCCAAAATAGGGAAGGGATAACTTCCACATAAGTAACAAATGTGTAAGGTATGACTCATTAATCTGGACAGGGGACAACTTGGAAAAGACAAACTCATCATATTTCCAGAGTGGGCTAGAGAGGGGAGGGAGGAAGCAACTCTTCCTAATTTAAAAAAAAACCCAAGAAGTAGGAATCACAAAATCAAGCCTGTAGAAGCCAGATTCGAAAGACAGAAAAGGAGGTGTTTTTTCACACAACAGATGGCAGATTCACAGAATGCTTTGCAAAAAAAATTCTTGGGATGCAAAAAATTTGCATGAAATGAAAGAGATATTTGACAAGTATTTGGAAGAGAGATCCATCATAGATTACTGTACAGACAAACCTTATTAGCCTCAGGAAGTCACTCAGCTGATATACATTGGCCAAGAATGTATTAGAGGAAAAGCAGGGCATATAGATGTGCTTTGTGTTCATTCTTCCCTCCAGATCTATTTCGGCTAAGTACCGAAGACAGGATAGTAGGATAACCAAAGATTCTTGGTCTAAACCAGCACAGTGCTGTTGATCCAATAAATCAATGCTAGGATATACCTTGCTAAAATAGTACCTGACCCTATCCTACCATTTAAATGACTCAGAAGACAGAGACCTTTATCTTAGTGTCATATGGTGGCCCTGGTAAACATCATTCACCTTTGCTGTTAATGACTGCAGTACACACACTTACTTGGGAGGTACAAAAGGAATTTATAATTGTTTGGGCAAAGTGAATGACAGTAGAGCAAAAGAAGGATCCATCAGATCCACTCATCAGTTACTAAAGGCATTTTCAACTTGGTCTTCTTGACACAAACATCCAGTTTTCCAACACATAGACTGTCAGAAAGCCCCTTTGCTTGAATAAAAACGCCACCTCCAATTAACTGGTACTATTGCTGTGTGTGCAACTCAGTTGTTGATTCAACTTATTGCCACAAAAAAAGTCCCCAAAAGGGAAGAAAGAGAAACAGCAGGAAAGGAGCTCCATTCCATAGTCCATCTAATCTCTTAATGGTCATTTTTTCAAATTATAATGGAACAGATGTAGTATATTTGAGGTGAATTAAATAAAAACTTGGCAGGCACATCTCAAATAAAAATTAAATAATGGAATTTTTTCTGTCTGTAAGATAAAAAAGTCATTTTCCTGCTGCAATTGCAAGTAGGCATTCTAAAGGAGGACAATTAGGAAAGTGTCGACAGCTGTCAGAGTAGCTATTATTTTGAAAATTGTTTTAAATGCATCAAAATTTTCAAAGATTTATCCAAAAACTGATTTAAATTCACCCTTACATTAGACAGCTAGAGAAGTTGGCAGTCCATTAAAAGAATGTTACAAGGAATAACATGACTCACTAAAATAATAATAATAATGCTCAAAAATTTGAGTATGAGATTGGCAAATAACTTCAATGGAACGGGAAAGTTTCTGGATCTTAGACTCATGGATAAATCAAAACCACCACTGGCTGTTACAGCCACTGAAGACCTTCGTGCTTATGCAAATATAAAGCTTCCTAATGATTCTGGCTAATGGATTTGGGCATCATGTATGTCATAATGTATGATGGGGTATCCTTGGAAATAAACCACTTGGATGAACCACAAAAATAAACATCCACTTCTTTTGTTCTCTTCGATGCTTCTTCAGAGCTGATGACACTTTCCTCATGATGGGGAAGAGTGTGAGTTCAAACTGATCCTATGTTATGTCACAAGGATCAAGTCCTGTCTTGAATATTTTTCCGTGGTTCAAGGACTGTTGGGATGGGGAGGGCAAGGTTTTCATTTTGTTCACTTATTTGAAGACATTCCTTTTGATTGCCACATTTTGGTTTGCAGAAGCAGAGGAAATGCTCTCTGTACCAAAGAGACCTCCAAAAATGTAAGTTCTTTCCATATGGAAAATAATGCCACACAAGCTGGAAAGATGGTACCAGCAACCTGGATGCCAACAGTTCAGGTCATATTTCAAAACCAAGAAGTCTAAGGGACCCAAAATACAAAAGAAATAATTGTATGTGTCCTTTTAAAAAATGCCTCTCACTTACTATCCCACAAGCAAGTCTGACTTTTTCAAAGTTACTAAGAAAAACTTTAGCTAGGTTCTTCCAAATGTATTAAAGTAAACCAGTTTTGATTCTGTATTCAGGGAAATAATTACACCTCCAAGCACCTTTCTGTAGTTCCAGCCCTTCATATGGTTTACTGTGCTCAAAGTTTTACAAAAATCAAATTCTTACTTTTTATTTTCCCTTCATTTTTCCTGATCCCTTCTGTCTTCTTCAGTGCTCTACTTCTTAAGTGTCTGTGAACAGTCCTCCCTCTTCTGTCTCTCACTAGCACTGTAATTACTGTAGATGTAATATGACATTATAAAAAATTGACAAGTGCTATCCTTTTAAAAATGCTAAATTACTAAAAGGTTTGGATGTGTATTTCACTTCACCTTTAACTTAAAGTGTCTTGGGTGTAGATGGAAAACTTAACTTTGGTTTCTATGGTAACACTCAGTATGCCATCTAAATTAAAATCAAATAAAAACACATTTCTTTTTCTTTTCCTTTCCCATTCTAGCTTCAAGAAAGTCTTAAAACCATATGTTTTCTAAAAACTCATCACAGTATCACTGAGAAGGCAATTTTACTTTTCCTACTAGATGGATTACTTTGCTGATCATTTCTGTTTACTCTAAGACTTAAGCGTTAAGTTTAACACCACTACCATCATAAAAGCCTTCTACTGACAGGCTACATACATCAATAAAATTTTGTAGCATCTAAGGAAGAGAAAAGTCATGTGGAAAATCATGCCACTTCAAGCTCACAAACTAACAGTGTCAGAAATACATTGGATGTAACCCCAAGACTGGAAAACGGAGACAAAACTTCTACATTAGATTGTGAAATCTGATCTCAGAATTATTATTATTATTCTCTTCCACATCTCCCCAGACCTCTTTACCCTCAAATCACTGAGCACAGATGCTTAGATACTCTGAGGATCATAAAATCTAAGGCCACTTACCTGAAGCTAAACAATATTTAATATATTTTCCTGACTTAATTTAACTGGATATGTCACCAGTTGGCTGGTGATGAGCTTTGGCTTCACAGCTCCCCCACGAAACTAATCTTTTACCTTCTGTTCCAATGCAAGCCGGTACTTCTGTTCTACCCTTTTGCATTTGTTGTACCAACTGTTTTCATCTGTGATGAAAGGAGGGCCGATGTTCTCTGGAGTACTGCCTTCACTGCCACTACTGCCCAGCGTTCTTAGCTCTTCTTCATCACTGCTGATGCTGTCAGAACTGAAGGAACACACTTATGAGCTGTGTCAAAAGGCATGCTTGTAAAAAGGCAAATTCTCATTGAAATTAAAGCATCACATTTCTTAAAAATATCTAAAGCTCTGCAAACCAAAAAGAATCAAAATATTGGGATAGGATAGATCACTAAACACAACTTATATTTTAAGCTTTTATTTGCATAGTAAAAATTTGCTTGTGAACTTAGTCAAGTTAGACAACTCTCTGTGGGCTACTCTCCTGGAATACAAAGGACAAATGCATTACAATATGCTAAGGAAGTGGTGACTTAATCTTTTCTTCACAAATTCAGGAGGAAGAGCAGGATCTGAAAACAATTTTTTTTTTCTGAAAAAACAACCCAGCAGGAAATCAAAAAAGTGGTTGTCACTATGGTAAATCATGATAACTTCAAATGAGAATGTATCATTATGGTTATAGCAAAGATCATGTGCCTGTTACTGCAGAGAATGTATCTCCCAACACAGTAAGCAGACTCATTGCTTAAATATCTTCGTATCATTCAGAATCAATGTATGTCAGAGAATGCAGACATCTGTCTCAAAGATTAGAATTCTGATTTATCTCAACACCCATTAAAAATCTTCCCTTACAGCTATGCTTCCCACTACATTACCAGAATTTACTCAGTTTTTTAAGTAGCAATTTCTCCAACGTCATGATCCTGCCGTGATACAAATTCTGCTTTAACTGAACCACGCAATTTGTTACTAACATGTAACTAGCAAGAGCTTTGGGAGAATAACTGGGATATTTCATGTTCAGTTGTACACCTACAAGATTACTACTAACTACCAACTACTTCCTTCATTTTGGCAAACCTAACAATAGAACATATTTTATTTATTTCCATGGTTTTTGATTATGTCAGATTGTTACCTAATTTATTAGATAGCGAGAATTCTTTTTATTATTAATCATAAGGTTGATCAGAGGGGGAAAGTGTAGCTGGAAAGTCAGATCATATATGCAACTGATCATGACTGTCTATTATGTGCTAACAGCTCACACTGTTCATGTCGTATCTTACATTTACCAGGGCATATATAATTTTTATACACAAAATAACTACTTTTAAGTTTATGGCTACACAGAAAAGGCCCAACAGAAAGGACAGCTTGGTCTGGGATCATCAAAGGAGATAAAGCATTTGTTTCCTGCTGAACTCTGATTCTAAGCCAAGGAAACAAAGCTAACATGACTCACATTAATGAGTCATGTAACAATTCCCCCAGTCTTAAAGATAAAGGTACAGATCTGTAATTAGAGATGAATATTATTTTGAATGTTAAATAAAAAGAGGCCCAGCATAAAGGAAATTTTTGCCAATGAAATAAAAAAAAGCAGAGTAAAGCTAAAAAGTACCTTTGGGTGAACTTCAAGTATGGTGTATAATCTATGACAGCAGGATAGCTGCCATCCAGTCCCTCACCCTTCAGACAAAAACTGATAAAAGAGAGAAACAATAAGTTTTTAACAAGAAAATTAAACAACAGAATCTTACCAATGTGAAATTTGATTTTTCTTAATATTTTGATAATAAGAAAAGCTTAGAGCATTTAACACTGAAATCTTACTCAGGTGAGCTAGATTGTTTAATATTAAACGAGTCCAGAAAATACACATAATCAGGGAACAGATCAGAGCAAGTACTATAAACCCTAGTTTTTAAATATTTGGGTTTTTTTCTGAAAAATACAGATAGATGGCAAGGGAATAACAGGGAAGTTAACCAAAGCAACGGAAGAACTATGCATGAACTTGAATCTTCAGCATTTGACTTCATTTAAAGTGTTTGCAGAGCACTTATGCACCCATTCCATTAAATCAAAAAATCTGTTCTCAAAAATATTTCAGAGTCTTTCTCCTTTTAGACACAGGTGCTGGGCTGCAGGAAGATGAGGAACATGAAACTAACTTTTAGAAAATGTTCTTAAATGGCTGTATCTTTATAAACCCCTCATTTACACTGTATTCTTTTTTGTACTGGATACAAATTATTGTATTTCAATCATCTCTAATTAGCACAGAAGCGACAAAATTAATCATGCTTCCACAAGGCTTATATTCTTCATTCCTCCTATCTCTGTCATCAATAAACAGATTCTAACAAGACACAGCTTTTGCTAACTGAATTGCAAAGTGCCATTTTTGACAATGCAGTCACTTAAGTGGTATTTGGGAAGTACATCTAAGGGGTTTTTTTTTCCCCCAAAGAAATGAAAAACAAAGAAAATAAGAAAAGCACCCTTGCAAAATCACAACTACTTTAAGTAGAAACCACATTGCTGTGAGGGTAAAAAAACTAGATTATGTTCTCACCCAAGTTCCCCCATCTCTACCCCGAAGTCTTTTTTACAGTTTCCATAAGCTAGTCAACATGTATCAGAAACTGTTTGAAGTGACAAAAAAAATCTCAACTATAACATGCAAAGAATGGCTATGGCTTCTTAGCTCTTCAAATCACATTACTGTGACGGTTCTTCTCAGTGGTGCCAAGAAATTGGACATCAGACAACAGGCAGAAACTGATGTATAGAAAGTTCCACCTGAATACGAGGAAGAAATTTACTGTGCAGGTGACTGAGCACTAGAATAGATTGTCCAGAGAGGTAGTGGAGTCTCCCTCACTGGAGATATTCAAAAACAAGCTGGACACAATCCTGTTCAGTGTGCTTTGTGATGACCCTGCTTGAGTAGGGAGGCTGGACCAGATGACCCACTGTGGTCCCTTCCAACCTTACCCATTCTGTAATTATGTGATATGTGAGACAATAAAAACACACTTGTAGTACTATGCTCCCATTTTGACCAGAAAATTCCTAGTCTTTTAAAAACTGCATTGACAAAAGCTTATATGTCTTCAAAAAGAACCAATCACTACTCTGAATACTATTAACAGATACTTACAAATATGCTTATATTGTAAATCAGACGACAAAGGAAGAACAAGTGCAGTCATACAATGAAGTATTCATACCCTACTATGTATCACTGAGGCTTATGCAAGACAAACACAGACAGCTGATGATTTTTCAGGGAGGATTTACATACTGCAGACCTAATCTTGCAATGTTATTCATGTATAGCTATAGTCCTTTCAAGTATAGGGATAATATAGAAGCAGTTTAACTTCATATAATGTAAAGATTAAACTAATAAAATCTGGTAAGATTTGAATTTGCTTAACACAAGACTAGCACCCTTATCATCATGCAGCACACTTCTGTTCCTCCAGAACATATGTTGAGGATGCAGTTAAGCCAATCTAATGACAAAATGCTGGGAAAAGAAGCCATCCTGTGTTTTCAATCTCTCCTTCCCCATTTTTTCTTTTTTTTTTTCCTAAACCCCGAACCACATTCCCTTTCTCCTCCTCACAGCAGTATTGGGATCTGACTGCATTATGAAATAGTTCAGCAGCCATCAGGACCTGAATTTTTAGGTTACTTTTTTTTTTTCTTTTGGTATCCAGTTGCAGTTCCACAGGCAGCTGAACTAAAGGCTCAGTGCCACCAGAAAGTGAAAACATTACTCAATGCTTTTTGTTCCTTTTTCTTCTCTAAGCCTTATGCTCCCATCATCTCTGCCACTAACAGGATGCTTCTGTGAACCAAAGTACCAACAACAAAAGAACTATTCTGTCTTCTTACTGGGTATGTTTTTTTACTCTTTAAGAATTTAAGCTGGCTCATAGAACGGTCCAACAAGCCTCAAAACTGGCATATGGGAACATAAGCAGGAGTAAATCTCCAAAGGCCTTTTGGCAACAGTTAATCACTCAGTGCACCCAGTGAGGCTATGTGCTGTTTTCTGCCAGTTTATCTCCTAAACTGGTTTGTGACAAGCACGAATGCTGCTGCAGGGTAAATATTAACAGTGTACGGACAAAAGAGTGGAGAACAACATTATCTCTCTCCTTTTCCCTATGCTCCATTATGAAATGCTTTGCCACCGGCTCTGCCTGAGGCTAAGTGTGCCCAACCAGGCATATTAACAGGGTCTTGCACCAGCCAGATTCAATCTTTTTACAGGCACTATATTTTTATACTTTACTGGTGGGTTTTATACATATACTATACCATAAATATATATATATATATTTATATTATCTAGAGTGTGCTTGCACCTTTATTACCCCAAAACACAGAATTAATCATATAGGAAAGCCCAGAAGAGTCTGGATAGAGATTGGAAAGGTAAATTAATGTAAGCTGTTCAGTTGCAATTAATTATAAGAAAAATGGATAGTAAATGGTCATTTGTAAGTTAAGCTTTTAAAATCTAGAAGTTAAAGACTACCTTCTACATACGGGGTTATAATGCTGTCCTTAAGTACCAAGGTATAACCAAGCACTTAATCACACAGTTTTCCTTACAGTTTAAAAATAACTTCAAAAGATTCAATTGCCTGTAAGCTTCATTCAATAAGTTTGAAATATCTTCTGCAATTATACTTCTGATTGCTTTTAGGGTTTTGATACCTGAAAGAGCAACCATGTAACCATGCAGTTATATAAAAGACAGTATAACTTTTTTCTTATCTAGAAGAGCCATTAAAGATCTCTCTCTCTCCCCTTCTCCCTTCTTCCCCATAACCTAAGTTTTGTCTCGCAAACTACCAAGGGAATCTAAGAATGCTTCCCATAATACATTGTTTTATAAATAATTTCTCTGAGCATTTAATTATAAAGCATGCAAATATAATACCTGAAATCAATTGCATTGAGTCCCAAAAGCATACCAGCAAGCATATTTGCTTCTTCACCGAGAACAATTGCTCCATCCTCATAAAATCTCCTTCAATAAAAAAGAAATCAGTTCAGCTAATACCATTTTCTTTTAAATAATAACGATAATATTTTTCATAGTTAACAGAAAACTGAAAAAATCCAGTTTAAATAAAAACAACTTATGTGAACCCCACAGGCATTCATATTTCATTTCAAATAAAGCAAACCAATAGACTACAGAGCACAAATATCACAATCTTAGAGCCCATAAAAATTTAGACAGAAGTAAGAAGAATTTTCAGTATTAGTCCTAACAGTAGAACAGGATGGACAGAATGCAAAGGAAGTTATGAAGGTATCTTAGACTTCAACGCTAGAAGGAAGAATTTGTGTCATATACATAAAAAAAGTAATGATTCCACCTCATGAAAAAAGTTCTCTCTCACAATTGTACTTGCAGAATCTTTCAAAGTTCAACATTCACTTCTCATTCTTAGTAGTTGATCATTTTTTAAAAAATATTTTCACAAATCAGCTATTTTCCAGGTAGTTTACTTTCTCTTACAATACTGCATGATGGGAAGGTGCATGCTGCATCCAGCTCTTTTGAGATTTAGCTTTTATTACTTGAAGGAGTGTTTTTTAAGATTATTTTTTATCGTAAAACACCTCTTGACCAAAGCTTTAAAACCGCATGCCTTGATCTCAAAATATAATTCACGCACCCAGGTGTATGAGGACTTGTGAAGGCTGAAATCTGTATTCTCTCACCACCTCCCCATTCTCTCCTGTTTTTTCTCATTTTCTCCTCCCAGCTACCACAGGAGCTACTTCCAGACAGAAACATTCCATGTACAGGGCAAGGAAATAGGACCCACCAATGCTATGCATAGCCTTGTAAAAATGGCATTTGGTCTGTTTAGCGAAGTAGCACACAACTCTATGTCTTGGCAGTAGCAGGGGCAGAAAGGTCATTAGAATTCACCTGAGCATTGCTTGCGGAAATAGAGAAACCAAGAGCTGTTCAGTAACAAAGGCAAGGTTGAAATATCACCTACTAGGAGCTGAGATGCACAGTTCATCTATACATTCTAGCAACATACGAGTACAAGAAGGTGCCAGATTACTGAATACAACCTATCCTCCAGACAAATACCAGCAACACTGCCCCACCAAAAGCTCCGTCTATTTTAAGAGCTGCATGAAAGCGTCTGGAGGTTCAGCAACAGCTCAAGTTGGCTGCATGGTGAATATCCACGAAAGAAATGTTTTGGGACACAGCTCCAAATACTGATCTGTGTTATAATGCATGCTGTCAGAAGTCCCACCTCTGTATTTTCATAACAGACATCCATTTGGAGTTACCCAAGACCTTGACTGTTCTCAGTTGAAGCAAGGAATCTGTAAGATTTCCTCTGAGAAGACAGAGATTATAGTCCTGACACTGAGGCTAGGATGTACAAACTCAGTTTCCTAATCTCTGACTTCGGGAGGGACACCAGGAGGCTAACCCTGTGAGCCAGAGCACTGAGCTAGATGGACTTCACAGTCTGACTCAGCACAGTGACTCTTATTTGTGAATGAACAGCAATGCTCCCAGTATAAGATGATTGCAAGCCAATTCACTGGCGTTTGTAAAATCACTGCCAGGTACCAATCTGTACTGTGTTCAGTTTATTTTGTAAAATGGTGCTTAGAAAGAAATCAGAGAGCACACTTTCAATGGTGAAGTTGGCCTGGCAGTGCTAGTGTTTCTTAAGCCAGCTACGTTAACCCAGCCAAAACCACAGTCGCTTGGAAAACCCACAAATCTTCTTTCAGTGCTATGCATTTGACATGTCACAACTGAACAGTCCTACAAAACTACAACTTAAGTCTGTGCTGACCAATTTGTTAGTAAAATATTTGTGTGCCCATGCTTATTCCAACCTTCTTCCAAGCATAATATGTAGATCCAGCACTAATAATGTGCTGTTTCATTAAAGACTAGTCCTAACATCAGGCACCTAAACACAACAGTGAGGTTTAAAAAGAGTTATCAGTATGATAGATGAATTTTGTATTCTACATACAAACATGTGTAAGACAAGAAATTTGTAGTTTATATAAATAATTAGTAAATATACATACAGCACAATACATAATTAAAAAATAAATGGTGCAAAGCATCACTAGAAAAAATCAGGTTACTTATTAGGTATCTGAAATCCCACATGGGGAAAGAGAGTATGTTCATTATTTCTAGTGGATTTGAAATCCACACAACCAAGATCTGACAATGTAACTTTCATTTCCATTAGATGTATTTAAAATATTACTTCAAAAGAAACTTTGCACTTACTATGTTTGGAATGCAAGAGAGGTTGTTTCCAAAAGCTATACCACTGAAAGAACATTTAAATATATTAAACATTAACATGCTCAAATAAATTAATTTGAAACTGCTAATCAAATAAGACCATTGTTAGCCACTAACAAAGCACATTACCAAAACAGGGACAGTACATAATTTGTGACCCTACTCTTCCTCCTCATCTCCACCTCAAAAACATAAATGACTTTTCAGTTTGAGGAAACATGAGTAAATATTTTCCAGAAATCTTTGTTTTATGAGGTTCTTGTCTACTGTAAATGTCAGCAAATCTGGGTAAAATAAGACAACAGGTTTTGAAACTTCAGTGAAATGGGATATTTACCTAGTCATATTTCAAAATCACCTTAAGAGCTGCAAAATATATGGAGATCTCTGGACAAAAAAGTTTAAAATACAATACTCTAAATGAACAGAAATCTTTACAGAGAAAATTCCTATTGTTTTAGTAGTCCATTCAGTGTGTCTAAAACTTTTAGCGTTCAACATAAGATACAAATTATAGATTCAATCAAACTTAGATTACTTCTTCATAAATCTACAAGACACACTCACTACAAGATAAAACATCAGCTAATAATTACATTATCTAAAACCAGTCCCAAACTGCCAAAGCATTTTCTATCACATAGTATATTCTCATCCCATAACTGTTTTTACATTAGAAGTTACAAAAAAATCTGCTACAAGATCCTAGTTATGTCTGATCACTAATTCTGTTACTCTGTATTTCTCAAAAGTTTCCTGGATTCTCTTCCTTTTTTCTTCAGAAAAGGTGCCTATAAAAATTACTTTTTATTGAGTCTCTAGGTCTTTCTATCAACAATACCTAATCTTGAAAGGAATATCACATCTCTCCTTATCATGCTACAACTTCAGATTCAGTCCCTCTTTGCAGAGGTTTTCTCTTCTTTTGACCTTTCAAGAATTCCAGACTTATTTCCACATTTTTAAAATCACAAAAGGATTTTCTATTTTGCAGTTTTACCCATGCTAAAGTCAAACTGATACCAACTCTAGACATCTTTTACTAGGTTACAGCTCTTTTATTAATTATATTCTTTACTACACAAATCAGGAGAAACCTTCACTTCCAAACCTAAGTCCCTCCTTTAACATTTACTAAAATACTGAAAAAATAAGTTTTATAGACCTGGTTGTTTTGAAGTCTCTAAGAGCTGTGGAAATGTATTCAGACAAATGTTTTTCCATAAGTGCTACTCTGATCCAGGCTCGACCCTGCAAGACAAAACAGACATGAAATATTTAAACATTTTAGAAGGAAACAATTTTACATATGAAAATTAATACATTTTGTTTACCTGAGTAATGAACTGATTAACGAAATTACCACTAAACAGAAATGGTTGCTGTGATGTACTTCAGTACAGCAATAATGAAAACAGAAAATGCATTCTTACAAGGACACAAATAAACTTTATTGTTAAATAAAGTTCTCCAAAATTTGAAGGGGGAAATTTTTTTTTCTTTAATTATATATTCCATCCTTTTGAAAATCTCATGTTTAAGATGAAGCAGATCAGGGAAGACAGCTTTTAATTTTAAAGTCAATGGTATTGGAAGCATCCAACTGGTTCCACTGTAAAGCAGCAGTAACCTACCTTCCAAGTGATTTAAGTAAGAACTAATTCTCTGTGTTCAATCAACTATTTGTGGGATTTATAAAAAAAAAAAGAAGTATAACTCAGTGACATACTTTTATTATGTAATATTTTTCCCCTCAGTAAGGACATTATTTTAGAAGGTGCATATAAAATACAGACACGAAATTAAATGTAAAAGGCATAAATCTTGTAGTCCAAACCCAAAACTTCATTCAATCAGTTTTATAAACAACAGCAATAACACAAAAAATAGCTGTTAGTAAAGTATGCTGTGCTGTGTTTAGAGGTCTAATGCACAGGATTGTATTTTACAAGAGAGAGACATTTCAAATGGCTGCCACAGTTATGACTGTCCATTTGAGAACACTAGGAATATTTCTTGTAATCCATATAAACTTACAAGCAGTTATATAAGTAGGAAGATGTCTCCATGCTTAATATATTTGGTGGTTATTGACATCTAGCTGAATATCACTGCAGACATTCTACCAAAATAACCTGTAGTAGATTATAATACTACTTCAGGGTGGCCTAATTACAGCCTTCCAGTACCTGAAGGGAGCCTACAAGAAAGAGGGAGAGAGACTGTTTGCGAGAGAATGTAGTGACATGACAAGGGGTAGTAGTGGCTTCAAACAGAGAAGGTTTAGATTAGATATTAGGAAGCCATTTTTTACTGTGAGGGTGGTGAGGCACTGAAACAGGTTGCCCAGAGAAGCTGTCGATGCTCCATCCCTGCAGGTGCTCAAGGTCAGGCTGGACAGGACTCTGAGTGACCTGGTCTAATTGAAGGTATCCCTGTCCATGGCTGGGGGATTGAAACCACACAGTGCTCAAGTTTCCTTCTAACACAAACCATTCTGTGATTCTATGAAATGCTAAATAGCAACACAAAAAAAATTGCTCATATAAATACCAACAGCACAGCAAAAAAATTAACATAGAGTGCACTAATATTAAAAACACGCTTACCCAGGTAGCTGCCTTTATGTTGCAGCTACTTAAAACATGAGTGAAACAGTCAAACTCTGATGATGCTGTTTAGCTAAGGACTAAAACCTATGCACCTCCAGTGAAAGCAGGGCCAACTAGCACTGGCAAACCCTTGCTGACAGTTTCCAGGCTGAAGACTACACTTATCTGGACCACAGTCAAACTGATGCATATGATTGGTATTTGTGTTGACATGCTCTCAACCTTCCTGGATACAGACATCCAAAATACTCCCTTAAAAAATTCAACATTGTTCTCCACACTCACTGCACAAATTATCTTCTTGGTCTACTATTTGGCATGAAGTTTTCCACAGAGTAAAAGAAAATTTTGATTTATTTATAAGAACATTTCAGAAAATAGCTTTGCATATTATTACCTACTGAATTTAAACATCCACATCTATTAAATCCTTAAGACTTCATAAACATCTTTAAATTAAATTTCAAATATAAGCAATGGATTCATCAGATTATAGAACGTGTGTTTCTCCAGAAAGCATTTGGAAATAAATTTTCCAAATTATTTGAATTTCCAGATCTCAATGCAAGCAAGGAAAAAAGCTGCATGACAAATTATCAGTCTATTGCTCCAGTACATAGAGGGTTAGGAAGAGATGCAGTATTCTGGATAGGAAAGCCAGTTAAAAATCTTTTGTCATAGAACCTCAGGTGTTTCAAAGCTTTCACACAAATTACAGATACATTTACAATATAAAATATAAAACTGAGTCTATTCAAAGAAAGAAAGGAACAACAGTAGAAACAGCAAATAAACTGTTCTGCAATCTGTGGATCATCAGAGTGCTCAAAGATTTTCTAAATTCATGGTGTTGCTTGATCTAAGCAACTTTTATTGAAAAAAACTGGTTGCATAAATACCTGTGATTTAAATTGCACTAACGACAGTCACGCCCCTGAAAAAAACCCTACAAAAAAACACAACAAGCTAAGTATTTCCACCTCACTAATGACACCAACAATGAATAATCCAAAGTATTATAAAAATCTGGAACTATGGGGCTTTCAAAATAGCAGTGATACACAGCAACTGATTTCAGTTCATTTAGGAATAAAAATAATTAAGAACATTAATTGTTGCATTCTCTTATGCTACTTTCAAAAAGTCAAAAGGTTCTAAGTTATCAATCAAGGCTGCTTTACACAGAAGTAAAAGCTACTGAAAAGCATTCCAATCTAGTAGAAAAAAAAACTTGTAATCTCTGTCCAACAGTACTTTTTTAGGATGCTGGTCTACGCTGTCTCTCACTGTTAAGATTCAACGATAGGTCAGTTTAAAGCTTATCCTTATTCAGTTCATATGCCTATAAACACAATAAATTGTTACTTCCTTATGATTTCCATTGTACCTCAACAAATAATGATGTTATTTTTATGTAGATCCTTTAAAATAACAGATCTTTATTAGCAAATAAATCTATTATTTAGATAGGATTCCTGCACAATCACACCAACATACTCAAAAGCTGATCATACCTTTTCTATTTGTGCATAAATTATACACCAAATAAAACTATTAGGAGGGGAAAGAAATAAAGTCATCACATTTCTACAATTTTAAAATAATATTTGTTGGTAGGCCTGCAGGAACCTAATTTCCCTCAACGTACTGCATTTTCAAAAAATTACATAAGGCCAAAACCATGAAGACAATCATATTATAACACAATTCGCTCACTGAATAGACAATTTCAGAATTTTTTCTACTGAACAACATAAATTTTAAAGTAAACACATTCAGATTTAAAAGTGGATTTTTAAAAAGTAAGTATTTACTAGGTACCAAAAAAAAAAAATTTCAAGCAACCAAAAAATTTGTGGGGTAAGCTTAGTAATATGGTTTTGTTCCAGGTACAGAAATATCAGTTGTATTTCATACAGAACAGTCTGTTTAACCTTTCTCTTCCCTACCTTAGCTCTAGAAGAACCGACATTCTCCATGTTCTCGATGCTGCAGATGCAATTGTGCGAGACTTTTCGGCAAGCTACGCGAATGTAGTCCCAGAAACTCCGAGGACTTTCATAGCCGAACCAGGTGATCTGACCTTTAATCAAAATAAAAGATATTTAAAAACTTATGAACCTCCCTTTCTGCTTATTGGAGATAAACATAATTCAATACTCCTCTAAATGTTTCCTGTACTGACAGAATCTTATGCAAGCAAGTCCATAAATTCCTACTGAAAACTGCCTCACAGGTGTAAAAAAATTTGCATTATGCAGTTCACCCTGGTTGGAAAGCGATGCACAAAGAGAAGTCTGGGACTTTTGTTTACCTATGTGTACCTTACTGTTTTTTTTCCTTGTTAGTATCCTACAACAATACACAAGAGTTCTTCACAGATCTCTTAAATCACAATAGAGCACAGACTGTTGAGACTTAAAAATATGATGCAAAAAGTATTTCTGCCACTTGTTTTAGGTAGTACACACATTTCACTAATACAATCAAGTAGTGAGAGTTTTGTTCTTCAAAAAAATTACTAAATAAAAATATAAAATACCAGTCGGCTGTGGCAGTGGTATCTTTATTTTAAGAGCAGATTGGAAGTTTAAAAAATGTGCTTTCACTGCAGGAGAAATTGATCCACATTCAAAAAATTTTTGCAGACACAATTTATTGTAAGTACACTTCTCCTTGGGAAGCTGACCAAAATGAGTTGAGCAAATCATTCTCTCTCCTGGAACTTTAACCAAAATCCTTTATATTTCTTCCAGCTTGCAATGTATTGCAGTTAGAAAATGAAAGGGAAAGTTACATACTACTTGTGACCCCTCCACACAAAATAAATTTCATCACAGCCACAACAGTTCAGACCTGTTTTTCACACTGAAGAGCACAATGTTCACACTTAGTACACACCTGCAAAAAGGTATGTAACAAGTAAGGTGAACATTGCCCTCTGGTGACTGCCATCATTACTATGTGCAAAACCTTTTCTCCATATAAAATGAGATCTTATTTTTAAGCTAATTTTATTTTATTTCAAGTCTTGAGTTATACTTCAGAAGCTCCAATAATGTATCAGAAAGACTTCTACTTCTTTTGCTGTTACAAAGCTCAAATTTCCAGAAAGAGTATATTAGACTGATACAGTAAATCATATATACTGGAAATAAAATGCCAAAACATGATGACAAGGATTTTTTATTTAACATTACTTGATTTATCTCCAGGCATAGCCAAAGTAGTGTTAAAGATCTGTCCCCTGTGATCTGAAGAAATTCAAGTGGCAGCGTTTTTTTTCACCTAGAGGGTGCATGTAACTTGACGTTGCGATCCATCTGCTTACTTTGCCACACAAACATATTTATTAAATTCAAAGCTTGATAAAACACTTATTAAAAAAAAAAAAAAAAAAAAAGGCAAGCAGGACAAATTAACATATATTACTCAATATGTCAAAGAAAACAAAATTCCAAGGAGCTTCAGTTACTGTAGTTTCAGATTATCATTTAATAATTCCCCTTACTATGAAGAGCAAAACCTGAACATTTAGCAGTGACATCACTAGTACAGCCATTTACCATTACTATCACCAGACTGTTGATGACATATGAAACCAGAACATTCTATAGGATGAGAAAAAAAAGAGAATTATCACATTTATCTTTCCACTCAAGCAGCACTAATCACCCTAAAAGTATACTGCTCATTGTAGTCTTTCTGAAAGAAAAAAAAAGCAAGAAAAAAAACTCCACAGTCATTAAAATTAGGAAAAACATAGACTGGATAGAGAGAAGCAGCTTCCATGGGCAACTCTAGCAGAAGCTTTTGATGTGTTCACAATGCCTTCTAAACATAAAGGAAAAAAGGTACAAAAAGTTGTGAAAATGTCAAAACAGCACAGTACAGCATCCTGTCTGGTGTCATCATGGTGGTAAATGCAAGTAAGTGTACGGATGACAAGTGCGCTCACAGTAACCATGATATGCAAAAATTACAGAAGTCACAAACATGATGCACTAGATACATTGTGACAGAATTCATACATCAAAACTATTTCTAAGTATGCATACTAGCTAGCAGTTCGGATATCAATAATTTGTGCTGTAAAGGATATTACAGTGAAAACATCATAAGTCAACAAATACGTACACATGACACTAGCTTTCAGAAACGTTTGAGATGGCCATAAAAATCTACAATAGTTATTCATATTTTTCAGTATAAACTCAGTTAACACTAATTTAAAGTGATAAAAAAAGGCAAGAGTAAAGACAAAATATATATCACTTTGAAATGACTTCAGGTTTTAAATGAGCTAGGAAACACCTGAGATCTGAGATCAAATCCCAAGTACTGTTGCTGAACACTTCTGATGCCCCTGTATTTCCTTAGCTGATATTATAAAAAAGATGCTTACAGGAAAAATACCTGAAAAATTTGTGGCCAGCAGTGAAAACAAGAAACAATGCAGTCAGTTACAAGATACAGTTTTATCTCTGTGGTACAGAATGGTTTAAGAAAGAACAAATTCCAAACATGTATCTGGGAAAAAAACAGATCTTGAAGTTACTCACCCTGCTTTAAGATTATCAAACACACATATATTTATATATAGATTTGTAAAATTCCTTTCAAGACTATAGGTCTTATTTGGTCCTGAGATCTTCAAAATACATAGTACCCTCCCAGAATAACACTTAGTCTCTGCTATATTACAAAACCATGAAAATTCTTGAGAAGGAATAAAAGAGTAATTAGTCACTCTTTTTTTTTTTTTTTGTTACTCCTTCTCTCCTACTTTCTCAAGATCTTCAACTGTCCTTTCTAGTAGTATCTTATTTTGCCAGCAGGCATGTCACATGGTTTACTTTAATGACAAGAAGGACACATACTTTATATCCTCCTTATTACAATCTTTGATCTACTCTGCATTCTCAACAAATCCAGCAGTCCTAGGGAGTACCAGGTATACTGCACATACAGTACCAGGACACAGTTTTCCTCCTTCTAGATCATAAGGCGGTCAGTAGCTTGCAATGCCTGAAAAGACAGTTAATACAGATTGCTCAAACTCCCTCTCTTCCTTAGGGCAATTCAAAATAGCTTGTGAGCCAGACTGCTTTTACTGACAACAGTGGCCTGCCTCTTCCTGACTGCTGCTTACTGTCAGTGGTGTACATGCAACTGTAAGGTAGTGCCATAGCATACTGTGCTACCTTTTTGGGAACTATTTTGGTGCCATATGTACCAAGTCTTCTGTATCACATGAACAGATATCTATGTTTAAGCAGCATTCACACAAGACTTCTCTTGTGTGAGCTAATAATGTATTTCCACCAATCTCATTTTATTACTAAGCAAACACCCACATCAAAAACACTCCTAAGAAAATGAGCAGCTGAGCTAAAAAAGTGCATCCATGGGGAAAGTGATTAGTTTGCTGCATATCTGGCTTTCTATCTGGCTCACTACAGGATACATTGGAGACTACAGCCAATTTTAGGGAAAGGTAAGCACGAAATGAGAGGAGGAAACAAACAAAAAAAAAAACGTAGCAAACTGCACTGAGTTTAAGAAGTGTCATGAAGATTTTCAACATAACTGGAAAATGTCGTGAGCAATCTGAGACAGTCCTGCTTTGAGCAAGAGGTAGGACTGGATGACTTTGTAAGAAACTGTCCAAACCTAATTATTCAGTGATACTGAATGGAAAAAGCAAATCAACAAAACCATTAAGAATGCTATTTCATAGCCCTTTTGCTATTGGGAGTTGACAGCATCAGATCTGTTACCTACTAAAAATCCATTTTTAAATGGTGTTTGTGTTGCTGCAACAGGCATTTTTAGCACAACACCCAGCAAGATGAAGGTTGGAGAACTACTATTTCAGAATTTTTAATTGCAATGGTTTTAAAAAAAGCATCAAATCTTAATCCCTGTTGCTAATTGGGTTTTTTTTGTCTGGATCCTAATTAAACATGAAAACAATAAGCAGAAACAGTCACTATATTCCATCAAGACTATGCTTTGCTCCTTAAAAACTTATTAAATTTAATGTACGAAAAAGTTACCAGCAAAAGTTTTATTAGAAAAGTAAACTTAGTAGTCATTAATGCAAAGAAAACACTTTTTTTTTATTCTTTCTTCCTCACCCAGTACTTCCAAAGGAAGTAAAGATTAAGAACTGTTGTTTGTCATGGTCTTAAGAAAGTAAAGTTCTATATACCCTAAACTCTCAAATCTGGATCATCCATTTAACTACATTGCCACGGGATTATCCTGACAAGTTTGATACAATGAAGCCGTGTATCTCACCATAAACAAACACATCAGGTATGTTTTGCCAGTTTCAAAACACTTTACACAAACTACTGCAAGAGCCAGTCTGCCCTTAGTGTGCTCCTACTGACAAAGAGTATGCATTCAGGATATATTAGTAATTACCATCAGTAAAATACAATTTCTTTCAAGCCCTGTGTTATATAACATATACCGTCTTAAAGTTCGAATTCTCATTTATTATCTCAATTTCTGGTTTATTATTTCAAAGCTACCCACAGTCAACTAGCTTATTACCAAAATATTCCCCATTTCCAACACTATGCACAAGTTACTGCCTTTTTATGGATTTTTATTTAAATCTGAGAATTTAGAAGATCACAGTAGCAATTACAAGGGGAAGACCGAGACAATAATTTAGCTGTTTGCAAGTAAAAAATTATTTCAAGTAAGAAATGGAGAAATTCAAATTCTATTTGCCGGTAACCCATTTGCCAACCTGTCAAGGCTTCTCTGTACTCCTTGTCCTGAATAATAGCCTGCGAAGCAAAAGAATGTTGGTTGGAAAAAATAAAATGCATAATGTTTTTTGCTCAAACATCACTGAAGCTGGGGGAGAATGAGAAAAGAGAGCAATTTCCCTGCAGTGTCAAGCAGCTAAGTACCCATAATCACTCCAATAATCTTTGTCACAATGTGACAAACCCTATGTTTCCACCCCACTGTGTGACTTTTTTTTTCTCCTCTGACAGAACCACAGCAGGTAGTAATTGTGCTACTCAAATGTCAGCCTACACACAATATTGTTCACAAAGCTTAGTTATGAATATTAAAAAGTATGAAAAAGAGTAGATTGTCATATTACACATCTATATTTAGATGATCGCGAAGCCTAGCCATGATGATTTAGATGATTCTCATGTCCTTCATAATCCTCAAATATTTCTGAAACTGTACACAGAACTGAAAATGAGAAGAAGCTTCCAAAGTCTTCTTCTAGTGACTGTTCCTGCTAAGGCACACTCTGTTCCTTGAACAAAGCAGCTTCCTCTAGAACAACTGGAAAAAGCAAACAGACATTTTCTTCAATTAGAACATCTGACTCGAGACAAGAAGAAAATCAACAACTGACCTTTCTAAATTTAATCATATAATTAGCAATTTAATCCATTAGATTCTAGTAGCAAAAAACATGTTCACTAAAGGAGTGGGGGGACAGGAATTTAAGGACCTGAACACAGTCTCTGGAAAAGAAAGCAACAAAAGCAAGAAAGGGAGAAAGAAAAGGGATGCTCTCTATAGCTTCTATTAAAGCCAATAACACTATGATTGTCTTTCAGACTCTTAGGACACGGCCTTATCATAAAGCAGAAAAGCAGACAGAGCTCAGCACCATGGCAACATTCACTTGCTTAATTACCAACCCAGAAGGCTTCCAACCAGATCACTGGAAACGTGTTTCACAAAAAACAGTTGCTTCCACTTTTCCACAGTAATGTAAAAAATCAGGAAGGTAACAGCGATGGGACAGACACACAAAGAAAGCCAATGCTTTCATTCATGATCAAGGAGTTTGTAGATGTACTCTGGTTTATTATAAAGAAATTATCAAGGCAAAATCATCACCAGTAAGGAAGTTTATTAACATACCTTTCAGTCGATGACTGAGAATCTGTTCCAGAATGGCTGCAAAATTATTAAATTCGGGGGAAGTATCATCAATAGTCTCAAAACAGGAACGGTCAATCAGAGTCTTGACTGAAAACCTAGAGCAAAAGTACAGGACCATCATAAATTATATGAATAGCTACTGGTCCTCTATAGCAGGGCAGTAGTTTATTTAAACCAAAAGATCAAAGAACCAGAAACAACCTTGATGATTTCAAGTTCAGTCAGAGCAACAGGAACACAAAACATGTTGAGAAATAGGCTGGAAGTACAATCATCATTGTTGGTCTTCGGTATAAAGCCTTAAAACCTGAAAGAAAACAAAAATCCCCACCCATTCCACATAAAAATGAGCTAATTATTTTCCTCTTCCCTAAACTATTTTAATGAAGTTATAGAAAAACGAGCACTTGGAAGCATCCAACATCCATATCTCTTTGTAATCCTAAACATACTGATTTTTTGTTTGACATTTTGTCAATGCTTCTTTTATTCCCCAAATCCATGCCCAAGAATCAGAACTATAAACTTTACTGTATTTAGAAAACATTGTAATTTCATCCTAATGCAAAAATAATCCAGACATATTATAAAACAACGAATTTTTATGCACGGTTAACTCTGTGCATTAATGTAGGTTGATTTCCCTTTGAATGGGGGTATTCAGCACCATATATTACTACATTATTATACTAGAAAAGCTATCAATTTAAATGATCTAACATTTGAAACTGGAAAGACTGAATCAAGCCACTGTAAATGATGATAAAATGTAACTAGTCAATTAGGCTGTTTGTTGTGTTTAGTTACACCTGCATTTACAGTTTTATTCTTATTCAGAAGATAGTTTAAACCTCAAAAAGCATAACAAAAAATTATTTTCTTTTGCTTTCATAATTTTAATTATAATCCATTTTTATTTTCTTTTCTGCTCCTAGTTCCTCAGTTTTCAGTTTCAAGGCAAATTTCATATGTTCTCAAATTTGAAAGTAACACTTATTTTGAAGCATTTCTTGTGGGTTTTTTGGCAGCAATCTTATTTGTATGAATAAAGCCGTACCAGAGCCTGAAGAAATAGTTTTCACAAGATCCAACCCTCAACAATGTTGGGATGTTTTCACTCTGCCTGCTCATCCAAGATCCCATACCTGAGCACATTGGCTTCCTCCGTTCTGCCAGTTCTACTTTTTCTGGGGCTCACTATTAACTGTTCTAAATTTTCAGCACTAGAAAGGAGTGGTGAAGGAGTGTCTCTTAAATATGGATACATTCACAATAAGTACACGTCACAGCATCTCAACACAAACAGTTCTATGGCACAGCTGCAGAAGCACCAAATGACATAGGCATGGGCAGGAATGAAACTCCTTAAACCAGCCATACTAGTTTCAGGTGCTCTGTACTATAAAAGTAACTTAAATGCCTCCTTACTGCAGTCAGCACAGCCTCTTGATGCTCATTTACTAAACGAAGCTAATATGCTCAAACTGAATTGACATTTATCTCAAGAGTTTCCACTCAATTTGTTATACTCATTAAACTTCTGAATAAAGACTCCCTGTTTTACCTTTCCCGGAGGCTTCTATTGTAGTGGTTTTGGCAGGACAGGAATTAGGAGTGAACTAGGGTGGGGGAGGAAGCATCTCCTGCAGTGCCAAGTTATGACTCAGTTTTGAACTCCTCCACATTTTTAACCAATTTTGAGTAAGTGAGAGACATGCATGCCCACCAGTTAACTGCTATTGACTACTCCAATGGCAGAAATTATTGCTTCCTCAAAGTTATACCAGAGCCATGAAATTATCTACAAAAAAAATCTTCTAAATTTTAGAAAACAAATTCATATAGCAATGCCATGACTAAGTCAATATTAACTGAAAGAAGACAACTCCTCTTACACCGTGCAGGTCTGAAAAAGGGAAAGTGCAGCATTTCACTCACTCAGGGATACATACACAAGATAGGCAGTGAACTAGCAGTGTGATGTAGTGCACTATATACAGGAATACTATCTTAAAACTCAGAGAAAGGATCATGCATAAACTGCAAAACAAAGTAGAGTACAATATATAGCTATGCCTATTTTTCCTGTATTCAATGACCTACGTAATAGTTCACTGATTAATATTGTATCCAATAGCCATTCAGAAATGGCAATATATTCAAGAAGAAACACTTGAGATCAATTTCACAAACACTTCTAAAAATCAGATAAGCAATTTATTTTATATTCTCAATTTTAAAGCATTCTGCAATTCAACTGAAGGAAAAAAAATCTAGTTTTTAAGGAGGCAACAATTTTTACATACATTGGGTCCAATCATACTCATTATCAATAATGGCGTTCTTTTTAAGTGCTCATATTACTGCCACCACGTACCCCATGGATATGTTAATTTTCATCTCTCTACTCTACACTTTCACCACAAACCTAAGCAACCTTTATAGCTCTGTCAAGTTAGGTTAAATTGTCTTTTAGGAGAACTGACAGGGAGTGCAAGTATGTACCCCTTATTGCCATAGACCAGGAAGATAATGACACTATCAGGCAAAATGTGATTCACCAGAAATATTTTCTGGAGACTTAAAAAACCCCAGCCTCTTAAGCAAATACTTCTGAGTTGTCTATTTTTCCTCCAAATACTAAAAAGAGGCAAACATATCTCTAAGTTCAAGTTAAGAGTCGTAAGCACATTTTGCGTGTTAGATATTCACACTTCATCACGTTTACCATGCAGACTGGAAAAAAGGATTTAGGGTATGTAGAAGTTTTGCCTTTGAAAAAAGTTACAGTGTAAGCATTGGGTAAGCATTTCCCTCAGTCATCAATGATGCCTCATGTGTAGTTTCCACTGTACAGCCCCCCAAACAAGAAAGTCCACGCTCTTGCACAGTTGTGTGGAACCACATGGGGACTGAAAGTCAAGAAACAAAAGGTCAGGTCTAAAGTACACAAGAGCTATGAAGAAAAAAATGTCCATATAGGTAGAGCTAGAGCTGTTTTCTTGGTTCCCTTTGTTGCTCCAAACTTTGTAGAACCTTTAAGTTTGGAAAAGACCTGTAAGACCATTGAGTCCAACTGTCAACCCAATACTGCCGAGTCTACCACTTAAACCATGTCACCAGGTGCCACACACACGTTTTTGGAACACTTCCAGGGATGGCGATTCCGCCACTTCCCTGCACATTCTGTTCCAATGCCTGACCACCCTTTCAGCAATGAAATCTTCCCTAATATCCAGTCTAAGCCTCGCTGGTGCAACAGTCCACACTACATGTCAGAAATTAATAGAGAAACTGCAACAAAAGAGCATGAGAAAGCAAAGTGGTTTGAAAACAAACTAAAAATTTTCTAAAATTAACTTTTTGGTGGACTATAGGAGCAGAGGAGTAATAAAGCTCCAATACCTGTTGCTTCAAGGCTCTTTAAAAAAAAAAAGGTTTTTTTCCAATCATTTTCCATTGTGTTCCTGCAACAATAAGGTTTTGTTTGGTTTGGATTTTTTTTAAATATAGTAACTGCCATTGGAGAGATTCCAATATCAGTGTTTCTAAATGACCTTCATTAACCCTGATGTTTTTGGATTCCTACATATTCTTCTCTATCATGAGTCTACTCTTGTTTGAGCCAAAGAAAAGATATAGAAACAGCATTATTCTCCAACCTTAAAAAGACCTTCTGAATTATGTAAGATGGAAACATTCTTAAATAAGACTTAATCTTTTTGGGGCAGAGTCTTGCCCTGTTTTGCAAGATGCACAAGAAGGTCTCCCAAATTTCCTATATAACTCCAAACCAACGCCAAACCTTTTGTGGATATATCCCACATGTATAGGTTTATTTCCAAAACAGCAACAAGCTTCTAATCAAAAAGTAAAAAAACAGAAAATTAGACTGCTGTATGAATTTGTCACTTTTCATTGTCAAATTCTGCTCCTCCTTTTAAGTTTTCAAATAAATTAAAGGATTCTGTCAAATTTATTTCGCTTGCAATTTGTGAAATGTCATTAAAATGCCATTTAGAAGAATACAAACTATTAGTTTAGAATAATCCCTAAGATTATAGAATAATATCCTTTATGCTAAACATGACATGAAACCAGACAGTTCAATTAAGGGTCAATGTCACTGCAGAAGTTCTCATGAATATTAGCAAAATCACTGTTTTAAAAATATATACTGTCAATATATTGACAGTTGTTCAGTTCTGTGTCAACATTCTGCATTTAAACTATGAACATCACTTCCAAGGCCTTCTTTTTTGGTGGTTCTGTATCTACATGGATCTCTGATCTATGAATCTTATGGACTAAAACAACTTGAAAAATCTATAACCACCATAAAATCTCAGCACCACTTATTGTTAAATGAAAGGCATCAAACTTCAGGGAAAAAAGGTAAGAGGAGAGATAGAGCTTAGAACATGTATTGCTTACTCAAACAAGAAAATCCCAAGAATTGTTCCAATTTAAATGACAGCTGTGCAGTTACACAAACATAGCCATGTATTTTCACATGCAACTGGTTTATGGAACTTAGGCATCTATGTCACTTTCCATGACTACAGTGACCTTCAACATTATAGTGGAAACAAACTGTTCCTTTCGAAACTGTAAATATAAGAAACTATCCACACCTTCAGGAGGAGTTAGATATCATCACTGTAAGAAAAGGTGAAAATCCCAAAGTCTGGTTTAACTACTAAGTAAAAATCTGCTAAGTTGAAACTTTGGAAAAAAATCATAAAATTATCAGAGACTGTTAACAAATGGTAACTCAGAAGAATATCTTCCTTGTGATCTTTCCTCTTCACTGGGTAGCAAGCCATATCATTCAAATTTCATTGAATCATATGATTGGAGCTATTTTTTACCAAAAATACTTCACATTTTCATAGGATTTTGATTGGAATGGACTACTATCATACTCTTTTCAATACTAATATGAGTATTCCTAAAAAGGAACACTTTTCTATAATAGAAAATGTGTAATAACTACAGCAAAGCACAGAAATCTTTTAAATATTTAGTCTTACATTGGCAGAAGAATAAAAATATAAACAAATGTACGCACATCATAATAATGCAAAATTGTTTTTCCTCAACATCCTTTCCGAATTTTAATGTGTATTCACAAACTAAGGACTTCAGATTTTGGGAAGATAGAGCAAAATCAAACTGTTTCACACAAAAAATAATTAAAATACACCAATTTAAAGTGGTTTCTGCAGTAGCTCCCTGTTTTATAAATGACTGACTGTATTCCTTCAGATTTCTAAGCATCTTTAAATACATTACACCATCATTTCAACTGCAGATAACGATAAAACAAAAACTAAAATGTAACAGTACAGAATATAGAAGAGTACTGCCTCAAATGGGAGGCAGAAAAATCTAGCAAGTTCTGTAGAGTACAATATATTCTTTTAAAAAGAACTGTTTATATCCTGTATGATTGTGTCATTACTTGATAAGACTGGTGTTTTCCTGAGCACACAGACTGACAATATCTGCATCTCTGTAACAACAGTGAAACTGAAAACTCCTTTAATTTGCTCTGCTTCAGCAAGTCTGAGAAAAATCTTCCTTTTTGTTTTTGTTGCACATCTTTTTCACAGGCAGAAACAGAAGTAAGCACAAAAGCCTGGAAAAAGAATAGCACTGATGCTATTCTGAAATGCACATGCTACGACTTCAAGGAATATTGAAGCAAATTCTATGCAGTAGATGAACGATGGAGTCAGCTGTAAAACCTTTTAACAATATACAATAAAAGAAAAAAGAAAAGAAAAAAGGGAAGATATGGGGTCCTATGGGTTTTTAAATACTGCTGCAGCGTTAAGTGGTGACAGTACAAAATTATTTAATAGTTGTCCTGGCTGTTTATTAAAATTTTTGAACATTAAAACTATATCCTAACCCGCATGGATCTGCTGAAGACCTTTCCCAGATAATATGCAAATTAGTTTGATAACTTCAAAATTAAGCAATTGAAACAAAGGACCAAACGAACGGAGTCATTGCTGCCAGCACATGCCCGTATTCAAAAGTTTGCCATGACGTAACGGGTCAGTGCCGCACACCTGGAAAACGCTGCGTGAATTCCACAGTGACAGCAGTGGAAACGCTTCCACGGAACGCCGTACTATTAAGCTCGCATAAGCTCAGCACTAAGATGCTAAAAAAAAAAAAAAAAAAAAAAAAAAAAAAAAAAAAAAAAAAAAAAAAAAAAAAATTCGAATACAGTAGCTCTAGTCCGTACTGCAGATCTCCTGATCTAGATTTCGGAGATAAAAATATCCCGGAGCGCAGCCTCCCCGGGATGCTCCTGCGGCGCTGGCGCGTTCGCAGGAGCATCCGCTCGGCCGCTTCCACAGGGTTCGAACGCCTTCACGTCCGAGACTTCGTATGAAGCCTGAACCGCACACGCGGCCGGACCGCGGCCATCGAAGGGAAGCGGCCGCTGCTCCAGCTCTGCCGATCGGCGTCCGATCGGCGCTGCCCAGGGCTCAGCCTGCCCTGCTCCCAAACACGCCTTGCGCCCGAGAGCTCAAGCATCGTGCCCCAAAATAACCTCTCAGTCCCCCCCCCCAAAACAAACAAACAAACAAACAAACAAACAAAAAAAACCCACATTTGACGCTCCGAACCAGTGGGGCTGCCCGGTGAGCCCTTGCCCCTCGCTGCCGCCTGGACACTCTCCAGCAGGAGCTGAGTCAGGATGGATGGATGGATAGACGGATGGATAGATGGATGGATGGATGGATGAATGGATGGATGGAGGAGGAGGCTGCCCTACCCCCGGCCTGGCTCCCCCGACTGGGTTGCGGTGGGGAGGCCACCCGCGCTCCCGCCCCCGACCCACCTGTGCGGGGCCAGGGGGCGTGGGATGGGCCCCCGGGCAGCAGCGTGAGCGAGGAGGGAAAGGACGGTGCCCTCGGGGGGGGCAGGGCCCGGGGCTCACCTGCACACAGTGATCAAGTTCCGCCTCTCCACCGCGGCATTGCGGGACGGGACGCTCTTCCTGCGGGCGGAGACGTTGAGCCCCCCTAAGCCGAGGGACGCCATCTCCGCTGGGCAGGGCAGGTGGAGCCGCCGGGGCTGGCGCGGAGCCTTTGTTCCCGGCCTCTCGCTCTCGAGGATGCTGCGCCCGCCGCCGCCGCCGCACGCGGAAGCCAAGGAGGAGGAGGAGGAGGAGACCCCCGTGTTTTCCCCGCTCCTCCTCCCGCCGGCCGGTCGCGGAGCGCCCGCGGAGGGGCGGGCGGGCTGCTCGGGGTCCCGCGGCGGGGGTGGCTCGGCCCCCCCGCGCCGCCAGCCGGGCCGCCACAGCGCCGCAGAGCGCCGGCCCCGCCAGCCAATCAGCGCGCGGCGGGGGCGCGGCGCCGCCGCCGGCGGGGGGCGCTGCAGCGCGGAGCGGGGGCGGGCGGGGGCGCCGCACCTGAGGCGGCGGGAGGAGAGCGGGGCTGCCGGTCCTTCGGGAGGCTCGGCGAGCCCTGTAGCCCTCCCAGCGTCCGTGAAATCGTGGTCTTCTTTTAATGGTTGTCAGTTCTTTTTCCTCCTAACGGGTCGTCGTCTAGGATGTGTGAATGTCCCTGGTTGTAGCCTGTGAAGTTAAAAAAGTGCTGTCAGTCATTAATTAGAATCATAGAAGCACAGAATCATTAAAAGACCTCCATCGAGTCCAACGTTTGACCAAACGCTACCTTGTCAACTAGACTGTAGCACTAAGTGTCACATCCAGTTGTTTTTTGACCACTGCAGTGATAGTGACTCCACCATGTCCCTGGGCAGTCCACTCCGATGCCGGACAATGCCTAACGGGATATGTAAGCTTTAGAGACCATAGCTGAGGGAATATGGCCATGATATGGGAATGCACTCTGCCACCAAAGTAAAGCTCATGATTTCTGAGCATGCTTGGAAGAGCTCTGGCTTTACCTTGGTGTCAAGTTCTACATGAGATGTGGAATGGTGTGAAGTTCAAGTCCTACAATGTCTATTAAGTTCCAACCTAGAAATTCCTATTAATAGATATAAAAATATGAAAAATTCTATTTATTGACATGCAAATCCCCCCGAATTATGGTTTCTTTGGAGAATATCACCTGTAGATATGAAGCTATTACTAAGAGATCCTGTCAAACGAGAACCATGTCCAGTTACTGACTGCCAGTTTCTTTATGTGATGAGGAGTTGTGTTGACATAGGAACTTTCAAAAGTAGACTAGCACATGGATGACCATTTTTTCAAATGTTACTTTTTTTCAAATATAAACTTTTTTATCAGAAGATATTTCATAAATTGATTCAAGTGTTAACACCAAACCTTCCAAGATCATATGTTACCTGATATGCTATATTCTTGCCCCACTTAATATGTAGCTGAATAAGTTTGAACTAATCTTTATGTTCACTGACCTGCATATCAAATGGTAAGTAAACTGTTATACCTTCCTTAAGGTAAAGCTTCATCTTTGCTTGGGTGGATATTTTCCCAAGCATATTATTCAAATTCACTATAAGGTAGTTCGTCATTCTATTCCCTGCCTCTCTTCCTCCCCTGTCCAGAAACATCATAAAAGAAATGGGGGCACAGATAAACCTGAAGGAGGAAATTCTTCCTAAATTGAAATAGAGAGTAACACTTTTTTTTTAATTAAATGGCTCTATTAGTACAAGATTGAAACTAGCTGTTATTCTTTGCTTTTTCTTTCAGACTATCAAGGGGAAATGCATTACTTGTTGCCTCTCAGAAATGAAGAGCATGCCTTCAGGTTTCTTTCTGCTTCTCAGGGTGTTATAAGGCCGATTGTATCTCTAGCTTCTGTTAAGAAATTCGTGCAGCTTGAGTGATCTTTTGATTAAGATCAAGCTGAGGATGAAGTAGATTTAATCTCTGCAGATGAGCAATTTCAGCTGCAAGGTCTGTTGTTCTTGAACTGACGATAAACATACTGGATAATTACTAATACTTCACAAAAAAAAATAACAAAAAAAAACTAACAGGAAAACTATCCTGCGTATATCAAAAACAAAAGTATCTTCTCTGTTCTTTGCCTTTGCCTTTTTCCCAGAAACTGCAACTTTTTATTTTTATACTTGAGATTTAAGATTAAATCAGGCTTATCTATTGGACCAAGCTTTAGTTTTCAATACTGATAGGTTTTAGTCCTCAAGTAAGTGGACTTTCTTAAAAATCATTGCTTTCTTTCAAATGTAATTTATCTTCTGCTACTGCCTTATCCAAGCAGAAAATGTAAAAAGGTTTCAGAAGACTTCAAAAGAAAAAAAAATAATTTGAATATCATCAGCTGCCTTGGAAATCTCAATAAATTTGTCAGGAAGTTTACTATATTAACTGAATTTTTAATGCCTCTCTGTAAGAAAACAGACAAAGAGAAAATCTCATTGCCTTCAACTAGCTAACGGGAGGACAGAGGAAACAAGCTCTTCTGAGGAGTGCGTAGCAAACATACAGGGGACAATTGTCATAAGCAGCAACAAGGGATAGATGTTGTGAAAAATGTACAGCAAAGATATTTAAGCACTGGAATGGATTGCTTAGAGCAGCTGAATTATGTTTGTCCTGGAGATTCTCAAAACTTAACTGGATAAAGAATCAGAATGTCCTAATCTGACTTCAGAGTTGATCCTGCTGTGAGCAGGTAGGAAAACTACTCCTGTTGGTCACTTCCTGCCTAAACTGTTGTTGTGGTTTAACCCCAGCTGGAAACTAATTCTCAGGCAGCCACTTACTCATTCTTCACCAATTAGGTGGAAAAGAGAATCAGAAGAGTAAAAGTGAGAAAACTCATGGGTTGTGACAGTTTAATAAGTAAAAGAAAAGCTGCACGTGCAAACTAGGCAAAACAAGGAATTCGTTCACCACTTCCCATGTGCAGGCAAGTGTTCAGCAGGAAAGCAGGACTCCATCATGTAATGGACTTGGAAAGACAAACACCATCACTCCAAACATGCGCTCCTTCTTTTCCCCCCAGCTTTACATGTTACCATATGGTTTGGGACATGCCTTTGGTCAGCTGGGGTCAATTATCCCAGCTGTGTCTCTTTCCAACTTCTTGTGCACCCCAAGCCCACTCATTAGCTGGCCATTGTGAGAAGCAGAAAATGTCTCAACTCTGTGCAAGCACTGCTCAGCAACAATTAAAAAAATCCCTGGTTATCAACACTGTTTTTAGCACAAATCCAAAACACAGCCCCATTCTAGCTACTGTGAAGAAAATTAACTCTACCCCAGTCAAAATCAGTACAATTATTTTGATTCACATTTGATAATTGCATTATAGAATTATTCCTATAATTAATTTCATAAGGAAAAGTACTTTCAGCTCTAAAGTTTCTGAAGACAGAATGCATAATATGAATGTACCATGTCGATGACAACACCGTGTTTGTGTAAGCTGATGAACAGACTTCCCCCAGTTGCCTATAACAAAGTTTTTAGCTTTAAAGCATTAATAGGATACCAATAGCTGTGTTTGCCAGAGTACATGGCTTCACTAAAGAAAGTCTCTAAAGAAAGCATGGTATGGGTAATGAGTGAATTCTAAAAAAGTATACAAAAGACTCCCGCAAAACCAAACCTACTGGGAACTAACTCCTGTTATATTTCAAGCTTGTGAAACTGGAATGCATTAATTACAATAGTCAGAAACAATATTACTGGGGTAGGAATTTGAAGTCTCACTATATTAGTAAATAGAGCACCTTTGACTGGTATACTGGCAATGAGGATTATTAAATGAATAAAATCCATTTGGATAGCAATGCCTTTATGAAACTTGCTGCATTTCAAAGAACAAAAGACTCAGAAGTGCTTCTCCAGACTTGCTGGCTTTCAGTCAACAATAACATGATTTTTAAACAGATTGCATAACTGAAGTGCAAAAACTCCAGTAAGGATATTGTTGATTTAAAAAGTGCTACCCTGTAAAATTTGACATAATTCATTCACTTGAATTATTTTCTGAAGACATAAGCACGTTGGAAAATAAAATCTAAAAGTCAAAGCTTTTAATCCATTCTTAATGAGTTTGACTCAGTACAGTTTGCAACTTTAAAACCTTACTTCTGACCAAATTAAATATTTACAAGGTTTAGTTCCACTTGAAACTTACTCTACAAATTGTGTATTGAGTCTGGCAGGGAGAGTTAATTTTTTTCATAGCAGCAAGTGTGGTGCTGTGTTTTGGATTACTTACCAAAACGGTGCTGGTAACACACCGATATTTTAACTGGTGCTGAACAATGTTTCTATAGAGTCAAAGCATTCTCTGCTTCTTGCACTTCCCAGCTCATGAGGAGGCTGCGGCTGCACAAGAAGCTGTGAAGGAACACAGCCCACACAGCCGACCCCAACTGACCCAAGGGATATTCCATACCATATGGCATTGTGTCCACTGGTAAAAACTCAGTCAGAGAAGGAAGAAACGGGGATATTTGAGGTTACAGCATTTATCTACCCAAGTAACTGTTACGAATGATGAAACCTCACTTTCCTGGAAATAGCTGAAGATCTGACTGTTGATGAGAACTAGTGAATGTATTCCTTATTCTGCTTTGCTTGCATGCACTGCTTTGCTTCACTTTTTGAACTGTCTTTAACTCAGCCCACAATTTTTCTTGCTTTTGGTCTTACAGTTTTCTCTCCCGTGCCACTGGGCAGAAGTAAATGAGTGGTTGGGGGGGCCTTAGCTGCTGGCCAGGGTTAATCCACAAGAAGCTGACACTGTATTGTGATTTACAGCAGGAGAAAATGAACTTGATATGAAGATATCACATTAGAGTCCCTCAGTTAGGAGCACACCACAAATCGATTATGGCACATTTGGTATGAAATGTAATATATTTCACTATTGCACTTTCAGATAATTTTGAGTATACTAGTAGTTTGGAGCCCATCTAATGGATTTCAGTGAGTTGCTTAGCTCTGTGTATATGTAAGAGGTATACATTCTTGCTGTTTTAAAAGTTTGTGGTTTGAAATGGTTTGGCTTTGGGGGTTTTTTTGTTTGTTTGTTTTTTGTTTGTTTGTTTTTTTGTTGTTGTTTGTTTGGTTTTGTTGGTGGTTTTTTTTTGCTTTGTTGTGTGGTTTTGTTTTTTTTTTTTTATTGGCAGCATATCTGTATATCTATGTATATTTGATTTACCAGTATCTTTGTACTGAAACATGGTGGGTATAATTTCAAATTCTAGTTGCGTTTTTGCAAATCCTGTTTCCTACTTGAATTATCAGA
Organism: Empidonax traillii; assembly: GCF_003031625.1. Taxonomy (NCBI): domain Eukaryota; kingdom Metazoa; phylum Chordata; class Aves; order Passeriformes; family Tyrannidae; genus Empidonax; species Empidonax traillii. Next base: position 279,864 of record NW_020955812.1, read on the forward strand.
ATGAGAAAATTAGTCAGATTATTTGTATCTTGCGCTTTGACATTATTTCTTATCCTTAAGTCTTAAAAAAATCTGTACAGGAGCCTTTAAAAGAAATGTTTGAGGGTGTTTTAGAAGATGGAATTCCACCCACCTTCTTTTTTGGCATCCTGCTGATACTTAATTCTGTGGAAGGAGTGAAAGCAATTGAGGAAAGCATAGTACCATATGCCTCTTTAGAGCATACTTGAGTGACAGTCATGAACAGAAGGCAGACAAGAGGAAAACCTGAATTTCACAAATGACATCATCATGGTAGAATTGGCCAAAAAAAAAGCCACTGAAATATGAAGCGTGTTCGTGATTTAGGACTGGAAGGGTGTAAATTTCAATCTATGAGTTTTAAAACTTGTTGCAAGTCAGTTTAAGGTTGCTTGCCTGAAATGAATAGGAAAACAATATCTGGAGGCATTGTGACTTCAACACTGGAAGGCAGTTTTTGAAAGCTATGCTTGTGAACCATAAATGAGACTACTGCTCTCTGTCATGGCACATAAAATTTAATCCATGTTCATTTCTCTTAATTAGTCTTTTTGCATATTTGAAAGTTATGTTTTTAGAAGTTACTACACTTTTCTTTTGTGACTTAAAATGTTTACATTGCCACTTGGTGGCCTCATTTGATCAGTTAATAGAAGGTAAAAATATAAGTTAGGGTCCTTTGTTTTTCACAGGTGTGCAATTCAAACCTTGATATGTGATCTTCTACGCATCCTGAACAGTAGATCCCTTTTTGCAACTATGTGCCTGCTGTGGTAATTGTTGTGGTGGTTCTGAAGAGCCTGAATTTCTGATATTGGAGTGGTTCAGATTTGAGAGATCTTCAGTAAGGATAGAACTGAAGTGGATGATTTTTCTCCCCATTCTTCCTTGCTTATCCTTGATGTTTTAACGTTCCTCACCCCTTCCAAATCAAAACAAGCAGAGGATATTTTCTACTACCAATAGTTTGACCTTTTTTTTAATAGGACTAGAACTTGTTCTAATTTTGCCAGACTTCTTTCCTGCTTATTCTGCATCCTTAGTTCTTATTTTCTAGATTTTATTACTTGATGATGTTTTTCTGTATCCCTTTTGCAAAACTATACCCCAAGTCTCTGTCTGTTTGTGATTCCATATATAATATATAATATAATATATGATTCATATGATTAGCTGTGTTACAAAATGCTAGTTTCTTAGTGCTGAGTTTGCTGCTTTAGTGCACTTATGTCTGGATTCAAGGTAAGCAAATACTTATTATGTCATGCTTAATACACTCTTACTCATAGAAGTCTTCTGTCTTGGTAAGTCTCTCATCAATGATAGGATGGAAACTCAGTTCCCTGTGCTTTGCAAACTCAAGAACAATGGCCTGGATGAGCATACAGTGAGGTGTTTTGAGAACTGGCTGAACGGCAACCTCAGAGGGTTGTGATTCACTGATCACAACCCTCTGTGACAGATGAAGGGGTAGATGCCTTCTCAGTGAGTTTACTGATGATACATAACAGGGAGGACCCACCCCCCGCCAAGTGCTCTGCAGCCCGTCAGAAGGACCCTGACAGGCTGGAGGGATTGGCAGAGCAGAACATCAGAAATTTCGCAAAGGCAAATGCAGGGTCTTGCACCTGGGGAAGAATAACTCCATGTACCACAACAGCCTTGGGGCCGACCTGCTGGAAAGCAGCTCTGTAGAAAAGAACCTGGGGATCCTGGTGGGCAACAAGCTGTCCATGAGCCAGCAGTGTACCCTTGTAGCCAAGAAGGCCAGTGGTGTTCCAGGGCGCATTAGGAAGAGCATTGCAAGCAGGTCAAGGGAGGTGGAGCCACATCTGCAGTGCTGTGTGCAGTTCTGGGCTCCTCAGGACAAAAGAGACATGTAGCTCCTGGTAGAGGTCCAGCAGCAGGCTATGAAGGTTATTAAGGGACAGAAGCATCTCTCTTATGAGGAAAGGCTGAGAGAGCTGGGCCTGTTCAGCCTTAGAAGAGATAACTAAGAGGGGATCTCACCAATGTCTATAAGCATCTGAAGGGAAGGTGTAAAGAGGATGGAGCCAGGCCCTTTCCACTGGTGCCAAGCAATAGGACAAGAGGCAATGGGCAGAAACTAATGCACAGGTTCCACCTGAACATGAAGAAGAACTTCTTTATTGGAGAGTGACTGAGCATTGAAACAGATTTCCCAGAGGTTGTGGAATCTTCTTCCCTGGAGATATTCAGAAGCCATTTGGGACACTCCTGAGTAACATGCTTTAGGGGACCCTGCTTGAACAGAGAGGTTGGACTAGATGACCTCCAGTAGTCCCTTCCCACCTGAACATTCTGTGATTCTGTGATTCTGAATCCACAGTCTCAAGCTCTACTGGCTCAAGGCTAAGTACTGCCTCAGAGCAAGAAGGTGGAGTGTCACCCTGCTGCAGTCTTGTCTCATGATTTTCTTGCAAAATACAGTTCTTTTTGCAGTTGTGTAGCTCCAGACAGCCCCAGGTCTTCTGTCTCACATTACAAGACATAGTGCAAGCTGTAACAAAAAGACAAATACTTCATATACAGGTAATGATTTATGGTTAAAGGAACACGTGATTCTTGTAACAGTGATTGTCCTCTGAAAATTTTGTCC
>NW_020955812.1:282676-297186 GCF_003031625.1 Empidonax traillii
CAAAATACAGTTCTTTTTGCAGTTGTGTAGCTCCAGACAGCCCCAGGTCTTCTGTCTCACATTACAAGACATAGTGCAAGCTGTAACAAAAAGACAAATACTTCATATACAGGTAATGATTTATGGTTAAAGGAACACGTGATTCTTGTAACAGTGATTGTCCTCTGAAAATTTTGTCCTCTAATTTTGACAGACTTCTTTCCTGCTTATTCTGCATCCTTAGTTCTTATTTTCTAGATTTTATTACTTGATGACGTTTTTTCATCCCTTCCTGGTCTATGTGGCTGTTGATTCTCTAAAGTACTATGTCTTCTCACTGCTTACTGCCTAATAATTTTTTTTTTTCTGCGTGCTCTGTTTTCCATGATTCCTTAATGGTTTTGCTATGAAGATTTCAAATTAGCCCCAGGTTGGTGACGTTGTGGATATTATAATTCTGTTGGTATGGGCAAACATTGCAAACGTCTACCCTAAGTTTTATAGCTGAGAAATCTTGCATACCTGTTTCTCTATATAGAACACACTTTTCTGATGATTTGTATTGAAACAAATACAGAGAAACAATAACATGTATCTGTATCTGGTGTCATAGATCCTGAAATCATTAACTGTTTGGGTCTGCACACAAGCAGCTACTGCTACTGTAGCTGTTCCTGTTGTGGGGGCTTCTCTGGTCAGCATTCCTCTGTGGCAGGACTCAGTGACTATGATCATGTTTCTGAATCTGTTAATACACCATCGGTAATACCCCTTAGCTCTTGTGCAGTGACTGAGACATCTCTTCAGGGAATAGCTATGCGGCTTGTGCATGTGCTTTTTTACAATCATCTCTATACCTTCTTCTGTGTAGCATCTTGGCCTTCATTTCTCCTAAAATCACTTCTCTATCCCATTTCAGTGGTTGGAACTTTGGCCATCCTACACTCTGACTGCGCTATAACTTGTGTGTTGGCGGTTAGTGTTTGCAGAACCTACTGTTACTGGTAGTATAACAATGTTAGTAGCACTTTTGAGTTCCAGTACTTTTCTTTCTATAAAACTAATATTTTTGCTACTTCTACCCACTTTTTGATTCCCATATGACATTGTACAATTTCGTTTAATAAAATGAGCTCAAAGCTTTTACAGAAGTGGTATCTAAAATTCCAGTCACAACTTCTACTCCCTTAAAATTATATCCATAATATATATCCATATACCCTCTTGGTATGTTGAACTCAATCACACGGAATCCATTTCTGGGTCAATGTTACAAATAACCCTTTAGTAAAAGGGGTATATCTGTTCTGTCTTAGAAAAATCGAACTTTCTTCACAGCAATATGCACTCAATTAACTTTGTTGCTACGAAGTAGCATTTGCGTTTGTATACCCAAAATGGTGATGTGTCACTGGAAACTTTGGTTAACCACACGAGCAGTAAAACTCTGTGAACTAAATATTTGACCTCTTTTTTGCTCTTGTTGTTGTTTGTTTCAGTTTCTACTTCACTTCTGGCTTTAACACTTTGTTTAACCATCTCTGCTGATTTCTGCTCATATATCAGTTGGTATGATTGTCCGAGTTCCATCACAATTGCCATACATTCTTATGATTTTTAGCCAAGTAGATAGAAATAAAATATCCAAGTTAAATTTGTATGTGCTTCAAGCCCTCAGAGTATATTCCCTTAACATCAGAGACTTTTGTTAAAATCACTAAATTATTTTTGGCACCATGGAACATAGATGCTGTTGTTTAGCCCTCACATTTGTTTCCCACAATTTTAAAGCAGTGGAGACATGTATCTTACATTTTTATGATCTGTGGTTCAAAAGAGTTTTCCATTGCCGCTAGAGTAGGGTCTATTATCAACAAAAAGCAGGATGCTTGCGACTTCCTTTTTATACAAGCAAATAGTCATAAATTTGAACTTAATTATTAAAATAACTAGATACATGAAAACTTTACTCAGACAAAGCCTAATAATTAATTTATGCTGAGCCTTCCTGCTGGCAATAGTTCTGCTGTGACTTCCCTTACTCACTCTAAATTGTAATAGCAAGATTTATAACATAACATTCTTGCTTTTTGTTGACTTGTTTGCCTTTCCATAATTAAAATTGAAACTGGAACTATTTAGACATTTTTCCATTCATGAGTTTTTCTTGATATACTTAAGGTCCTGCTTTGTTTATAATTGGATCTAGTCCATCCTATTTACAGTTTAGACAGTAAATTTGCTTGGAAAATATGGAACATTACTTTCCTTCCTCCTTGTCATTCTGCAGAGTACTGGTTTGTTCTTATTTGCACATGCATTTGCATGCATTGAGCATTCCCTCCCATCTGAGTTGCTGTAACATCATTAAACACTTTTCATGTGTTTAGATAGAGTCTGTATACATTCTTCAGTTAAAACGTTAGGCAGTCATTTTACTCCCAGGCATAGCTCTGAATCACATGACCTTGTGAGAAGCTGTTGTGGCTCACAGACCATTACAATGAAAAGGGGATGCGATATCCCAAACTTTTCTGCAATTTTTCACTGTTGTAGTCCCATCAGGTCATTCAATTTACCTTGACCTGCAAGTTTCAAGCAATGTGGAGCCTTTCTTTTCTTCAAAGATTCCCACATAATTCCTTATTGTTTGCCCTGGAATATGTGTTCCTTGCTTCAAAACAATCTCTTGGTTTAAATCCCATCTGAAATACACAATGTGGTATAGTACATTGTGAGGTATGTGAAATATGCACTGTGGTACACTTGGCTGTAGCTTTCTTTACTGGAACAACCTCAGCCTGCTTTGTCAGTGGCTCTAGAATTAGGAAACCATACTTACTCCCACTTTGCATGGTAGTTGGGAATAAGGTGGGATTACCCTAAATCTAGGGTAGTCTGTTTGTATCCTAGCCTGTTGTCGTGGGGTTTGCTGGGAAAGAGTTTGGTTTTTTCTAAGTCCAGTGCTGTGTTTTGAATTCCGTATGAGAATTATGACGATAATACAGTGATGTTTTGATTGTTGCTAAGTAATGCTTCCCCTAAGTCAAGGACTTTTCAGTGTCTCATGTTCTGCCAGTGAGGAGCTGCACAAGAAGCTGAGGGCAGGGGGAACACAGTCAGGACAGCTGACCCGAGCTGGCCAAGGGAATATTCCATACCATAGGATGTCATGCCCAGTATATAAACTGGGGGTAGCTGACTAGGAGGGGCTGACTGGAGCTCAGGGACCGGCTGAGCATCCATCAGTAATTCTGAGCAATTGTACTGCACATTAGTTGTTTCTCTTGGATTTTATGTCCCTCTCTATCTATTTTTTTATTATTATTGCTATTATTATTATTATTATTATTATTATTATTATTATATTTTACTTTTTTTCAATTATTAAGCACTTCTTACATTAATCCATGAATTTTTACTTTTTTTCCAATTCTCCTTCCCACCCCACTGGGCAGAGAGAGTGAGTGAGCGAGCAAATGGCTGTGGTACTTCATTGCCATCTGGGATTAAACCATGAAACCTACGGCTCATGAATTCTGATGTTTTAATGTTCTCTTAGTGAGAGTATTCACCACAAACTAAGCACAAACTAAGCTATTATGTACCCACCTGTTTTCACGTTTGGCCAGCTACCTACCTGCTAATACTCCCTTTTGCATTCAAACACCCCGTAAATGATCCTGTTCATGCACCTACTGAAACAAATCTACTGTAAGTGTACAGAGTGCTCCTTATCTACAAGTGTTTGTCACCTGGCCACAGTACACTCCCTTGTGCTTCACCTCTCTACTAGCTTCTATAGTAATCATGCCTCAGTTTCCTCATTTTCATGTGGGAAACAGCTTAGTCTTTGATACCTTGCTTTGCATCATTTTCTTTGGTTTGTTTTCCAGCTGTGTGTTTCTTCAAATGTAAAGTCTACTGGGGCCACCACAATCTTGGCAAGGGTATATGCTTGACTATTCCAATACTGCTGCCTCTGTATGTTCCTTTTGGTGTGCTTTTACATGACCTGTATTTTTTTTTTTCCTCTTCTTTTTTTTAACCTATGTGCAGGATTTCCTCTACATGATTGATAGGCTACCAGATTTCCATTTTGTGTTTGAAGGTAACTTTTATTATACTTTGGTAGGCAAATAGTTAAAGCTTGATACATCCGGTCTGAAACTATGTACAAAGCTAGATCATTTCCTTCGGGTTCCTCTTTTAACATCATTAGCAGAGCTTGTGGCTCTGCTGCTTGTGCAGAGCGAGGGCAGACAGCTCTTTATTTTTCCCAGGAGTTGCAGCATATCTAACAGAGGATTTTCCACACTTTTCAGAAGAACTAGAGCCATTTCTAAACCACACTGAATAACCTGTGGCACAAAGCTGATAGCAGAGCTCCTACCCAGTGAGAGACACATAAGGTAAAGTGCATTTATGTTCTGTTTCAGTTGTTAAAAGCCATATAAAGCTAGTGATAAAATTTTGTGACATTCTACAGAAAGCTCTTATTTTATAAAAGCCATTGTCCAGCTAGCCTAGGGTTTGATACGTATCCAGTTTGTACTTTTCCACTGATTATGAACTTCAGTGGAGTACATGTGATACATGCTTTAGTGAAGCATGTTATGACATGTATTACTGCAAAACAGCCTCTAGTGATGTATTCCTGAAGCTAATTGCCTATGCCAGTGCTTAACCTGTTTTTTAATATGTAATAGAGTTCTTTCCCACAGGTCTGAAGACTCTCAAAGCAAAGGCTGTGACTTTCATCTTATTTCTGTGTTCTTAGCACAGTGTAGTTCAGTAGTGGCCAGCTGAATATAAAACAGTTTACAATAATCTGAACATCTAAAGTCCAGTGTTTAAAGTAGTGCATTGTTGGTTCTTTTTCTCTTTCCATTTTTGTCTGTGAAATTTATTTGCTAATTTGATTAGTGGTTTACTGATTTCTGCAAATTTAATTCTCACAAAAATGTAAGCAATTCCAAAAGTGAATCTCATGCAACTATTACTTGCATGGACTCTCACAGTCAGTTCTACCCTTTGCTGATCCCATTCCTTCCTGACCTAAAACTATTACTGAATATTTCACTTCAGATTGTACCAGCTGAGTCTTGTCATGATTAAATTTTAAGCTTGTGTTGAAAGTAATGATGATTACTTCCTGAATATATTCCCGAACTTTCAATTAATTTTTTCCATGTACCAACTCATTCATTCATGTATAGTATGACATAACACATTTTGATGGTAATTTCATCCACACGCGATACATTTGATCTGAAAATCTTGAAGTGCATGGATAAAACAATATTTCTTTCTCTCTGTAGTTAAATGTTGGTTGTTACCAGCTTTGCTCTCTTAGTAGAATTGTGAAGGAAGCAATGGCTAAATCAACAGCCAAAAAAAATCAGTGAAATATTCTGCTTAGTGCTACATGAATTTCAGGCATGTTTCCACTACAAACAGCCTGAGAGGTGGCTACCTTATCTAAGTGTTAAAATCCCATTTTTATGGTTTTTCCTTTGCTTTTAACCCTGGACAAAAAGGATGTTAAAAAGATAAGTCTCTGTACTAAGAACCTGCATTCCAGTAAACTTGTTAGTGGATTGGAGTCCTTCCTCTGTTTCTGGGTATCTGGGTGTTGATACTGTTTTTTTGAGAAGAAGGATCTGGACCTTCCAATCATATACAGCTTCTATTTTTTTCACATTTTAGCTTACAGACACACAAAACTTGAGGAAATTCTGTTACCCAAATATCCACTGTTTTTACTTCCTCCGGATTCTTAATAACAAAGCATCAATGACTTGCAGGAATCACTCCACCCTCACCTCCCACTGGTCAGGCCCAATTCCACAAACATCCGTAGCAAAATCTGAATCTAACCCATTTTGTTTCAGCAAGGCTATGCCAATAATTCCCTGGTGTTTATATGAGGAGTCCTCCCACTACTATACTCAGAAGCAACTCCTGAACTTGGCAGCTATTTAACTGCAGGCAGAGATCTCAATACAGGTACTTGAACATCCCTTCTTGCATATAACAAAAATTTTATCATTTTTTTCCATTTTCTTGAGTTCCTGCTGGAACAAATAACCATTGAAGAGTGGTTATTGACTTTATGGTATCAATTAACATCATCGCACTAATGGTAGTTAATGTTCTTTTCTTGACCAGCTAGTACTAATATTGTTGCTGGCCATTTGCACTGATTATATTGTAATTTCACCACTAGACCAGGGACAGCTAGGCAGCAGAGTGTCCCTAGTCTTTGTTATTGAGAGGAAGAGATGATGCCAAAGGGCTTCACTGAAAGGGATCTGTTATTTTCTATTGTTTTCATTCCTCCTCAGGATTTTTCATTTCCTTAACAAAATGAGCCAATGAAGAATTTATGAATTCTATCCCATTTTCTCATATCTTTGCCTCTTTTTCTCAGATTTTACCATGTTGCTTTCCTGCAGTCCCATTGGTGTGCCCTAAAGGAAGTTTTTTATAATTTTCTTTAAGGATCTTTTGCAGTTACCATTTTTGCAGTTTACCGTTTTTTGCAGTTACCAAATTTTGCAGTTACCATTTACCCCTATTTACGCAAAGAGGTAAACCCACAGTGAGGACTATTTTCCCTTTTCTGTTCCCTTTGATTTTTATTCTGAAATGGAGGCTTTGCATCTTTCTTAACCATATTTCTGAAAATTACAGTATATGCAGACCTTTTTTCGGATCCACAAGACTGAGATTTCCTTGTATTCCCTCTTATCTTCGTTACCTTAACCATTGTCCCTGCCCTTTTCTGTTGTTTACCCCTTTCTTTTCCTACATATTTTTACAAATATATGTGAAGAAAAAGGGTGTTTTCATAGATAAGCAATGTCATTATTCTTTTCCTCTATTTCCTATCATGGTTTAACACTAATGTACGTATGAGTCATCTGATGTGGCATGACAAACAAGTCTTCATCTGTATCCATGGGATCTGTTGTGAGGAGATCAGTTTACTTAGCTTACCATTATCAGAATAGCCACTGCTATGAATACTATGTTAGCAAAAAGGATGTTTTGATCACTACCATAGTGGTGGAACATCAAAAGGAAGAGGATAATAACTTGTACCTATTTCTGGGGTTTGCATGTTTGTGGGGAACATCTTACTGTGAAATCTTGAGGTAAGCATTATTCTGCCTGCGTGACTTCACCCTTTTGTGAAATAGAAGAAATGTCAGTGCTGATGCCAGATTTTATTGAACAAGGTGAACTCTATAACAAATAAAGTGTGATAACCCAGTCTAACCTCCAGTGTGTGAAAAGACCATACATGCACTCATGATAATACAGACTTTCCTTCATTTTTAGGACTTCAGCATGTATACATGCTTTGCCTGAGAGACCTACCATGCTTAAATAGTTCAGTTTACTTGAAATATGACTACACGTGGAAATCAGTTAGAAAAGTGGATGGTTATTCTGTTCTGTGAAACAATCCACCAGTATTCCAAAAGGGGTTTTGTCACATATGTATTTGGAACAAAATGAAGAACTGTATTTCGATAATTTTTGTTCTTGTTAACACACAATTTCTTATACACATTAGATTATCCAATTCGTGTGTGAGAAATTCTTCTGGTCCTGTCACATAGAGTAATCTTTGTGACATAAGTATCATAAGAATGCTATGTGACACACAAGCATCTTTCTGATATGTTGCCAAGATGTTCCATAAATAACCTAGGCAGATATGTTCTCCTCCCTCATGTGCACCATACCATGGACTCAGTTTGGTTATAGGACTTGGCCTGGTTCCGACCACACCTGCTTATAACTTCCAACTAAGTGGATGCCTTCATCAACTTTTGCCAGCCTTGCATGGTCACTACAAAAATCATCTGTCTCCTTTAGGATGTGGGATAACTTAGCAAAATATCTGTCCTCAGACATCATGGAAAATGCTATAATGTCTTCTGCAAATGGCCCATGACATGGAATTACTGCCAGGTCATTTCCTCTATTGCTTAGATAGAAGGCTTTGTTTGTATGCCCCCAAGCCCAATAAACACTAACTAGAGGTAGTTTGAAAACAGTTAATTTTCTAAATTCAGTTCTGCTTCATAGTACTGACAATACAAGGAACAGTTGAGGATGCTCCTGTCAAGGAATCCCTGTACCATTTAATAAGTGTGTCTTGCCCACAGGAGGGGAATCTCTGGATCCTTAGGATATTTGCCTTAGTTCTCTAATTTCTACTGGAACAGCATTCCTAGTGTGCCAGATGCAGACACTGAATACAAGGGATATAGGCATTTTCTTACAGTAGCTGATATCTCAGTTGATTAGATGCCCAGATGAGCTGAGAGTTACTTCCTTGAACATTTTCCATACTAACAAAATCATTTACTCTCAGTGAAAGGTGACATGGAAAAAAGGACTGCTCTGAACACTTCATTCAGTCAGGGTGAGCTGTTAATCATTCATTATTTATGGGTGACTATAAAAGGAGATCGAGGAATTACATTTACTGCTATGACCCTCACACACATTCATGTGTCATTGCATGCAAGCAGAATGTGAACTGTGTAGAGGTTGTGACTCAGGGTTGAGTCAGAAAGGAGGAAGTCTAGAGTGCAAAGGTGAGGAAGTTGCAATAGAAGCCTTCATTTTGTTCTTTCAATTATCATTGGGTGGTTCTAAAGCACTGTCTGAAACCTTGTGGTTCAAGGGTCCCCATGAATATTGACTTTTTGTGGAGCTATCCCCCAGTCTTTCTGGCTCTGACCTACAGCCCTAATCTCCCATTCTGTCTGGGAAGTAGACAAGAAATTATGTTGTAATTTCACAGCATACACAGGGAAAGGGAGGAACATTGAGCAAGACCCCTGTGGTTTGCTGATTAGTTAAATATTTTTTATTGGTTCTTTCTGCTGTTTCTTGGGCAGGAAGGTCTCTGTTTACTAATATTACTGATATTACTTATATTTGGCTATGATTAGCACTTTCATTGATCGCGCTGTTTAGTATGTTATGTCACTTTTACTCAAAACTTATGCTTAGAAATGAGTAAGAAATAAATAAGAAAAAAAAAAAGGTGAAATTTGGATTTGCAAGGCCAAAGTCTAATGAATTCAAATATCAGTGGGAAATATATGGGAAAATGTTGTTTTTCCCTAACATAGATAATATCTGGATGTATTATCCAGATAAACCTTGTTGGAATCAAAATATATTTTAATGACTTTATGATGTGCCAGCTTGTCAGAAGTGAAGTGAGTTTTTCCATGCTCTCTGCCACCAGCTTTGGCTGTTGACAGTCCCTGGACTAAAGATAGCTTAGAACTGCAAGCAAACCAGGATCTTGTGTACCTGGAAGTGTTAGGAGAGACAAAGAGCTTGGATTAACCATTGGATAGGACTTTAGGAAATAAATTTGTGGAAATTAAGATTAAAGACTCCAAATGGAAAGAAGAAAACTGGGAGTTAAGAAAAGCTGCAGATGGATAATGAGAGAGAACATCTAGTTTGAGTCAGTAGAATGGCTACAAGCGATTACCTCCTCAGTAACTGTAGCCATAATGCAGCTGGCCACAACTTGGTGAAATCTGATGATCTAGTTGCTGAAGTCCTGCATGGTGAGAGATTTATTTTATCCAGTCTCTTTAGAACTGTTTCCTGCAAAATGATCACATGCAGCACAACTTGATACCCTAACTGGAATCTTCCTGTTGAATCTCCCTGGATTGTTATCAGAGATGCACTGGTGTGCTTTGTAAGGCAGACAGTGCTTTGGCATGTGACAGCATGTTTCTGGACGCATAAGTGGTGGATATGAGGAAGCATCACCCCTACTGTCTGTGGTTATGGCTGTTTAAAAGGTTTGGAGCTTGTGAACACATGTCTGTACTGTATACAAGTGCCTGTAGAAACACAATTCCCTTAGAGTGTACAATTATTTGTTTTATGGTAAACATAAAAAAGGAACAAAGCAATTTGACTGTGTTTAAAGATTAACGTGCCGAACATGTTCATAGTGCTATATCTGATGACTTATGAGATGAACTGAGTGATTATTTTTAGTCATTTCAACAGTGTAATAAAATTCAATCTATAGATTAAACACGTAAGTATGCTTCCATAATGCTACAGGACAAAAAAGTCATATTACTTACAGAAACTTAAAATATTTCCCGATTTTTTGAAATAAGCACCAGTTTGAGGATACTTTCCACAAAACAAACAAACTAACTAACTAACCAAACAAAAAACCCATCTGTGAGACAGTTTGGGTCCAGAGGATAGTAATGGCAAAGATCAATGGCACCAACTCTATCTAAAAGGTTATAGGAACTAGGTTTTTTGTTTTGTTCTAGATTGTTTTGTTTGGGTTTTTTTTTGTTGTGTTGTTTTTGTTCTGCTTTGTTTTTTGTCTAGAGAGGACAGACAACATTTGTGAAAGCAACATTAAAATTTTGGAAGTACTGTAAAGTGGAATGGAAGAAGTTGTTCTTTGTATTTGCTGGGAACAGGAAAGGGCTAGCAGGTCTAACCTATCTCAAGGGCAATTCGTGTTAGACATCAGAAAAACTTCCTAGTATTTCAGATAGTCTAAAGGTCTCCATCTTTGTTTTTAGAAGCTACCAATGAAGAGACAGAACTTAAACACCTGTCAAGAATGACATGTTTAACAATTGATCTGATCTGGAGGAAGGAGGATGGCCAGGATGGCGTTTTGACATTATATGTCTTCCGCATATAATGAACTTTAATTGTAGAATTGAGAAATAAACAAAAACTTGGAATTCAGTATTACTAGGCAGAAGCTGAATGACAGGATTTTAGTTCTCATAATTTCCTGTGTAATCTAGACATTTCACAAATTGTATGGAATAGAATTGCAAGTATTCATAAAATACAACTTTGAATAATATTGTACAAGTGAATAAGTCAATATTAATAGCTTTGATTTCTGTACAGGATATATTGTTAATGCTGTTATATATTTCATATACAGTGACATATTGTTAGGGACATTGAAAACTCCTTTCCTTCTTCCTCAGGACTTCAGCTGTCTGTGATCCAAGACAGAGCTGTGTCGCCGTCTCTCAGACTTGTGAGGAAATCGCGAAATTCTGAGCAAGAACTGCAAAGCTGATAAAGTGGACTTCTACAATGTAAGAAAGGTAAAATGGCAGACAGAGGTAGGAGTCTTGAGATGGAGTTAAGCAACAGTTTAAGGATTCAAGAGAAAACATCATCATGAAAAGGGAAAAGCAGCAATTCGGAAGACAGCAATTAAGTCACAATGAGAATCCGTTCCAGAGGCGGTAGAAACAAGCTCTACCCCACCTCACTGGGGACTTCTTGGCCAGCAAAGACTTTTCCTGTTTCTTATTCAGAACACTGAGCATACCAACAGTCAGTTTAATATTTCATTAATTCAAGTTATCAAAAAAATGGTTGTGTATGATAACTAATCAGTAACTGCTGAATACTTTTAAGTTGTATGTATTCAGTTTACAAAGGGCTCTTTGTGCACAGCAAAAGGTGTCCAATCAAAGGGACTTGGTGAGGGAAGAACTACTTATGCTGTTACAATATTACCAGGCATATTATTGCCCAGAAAAGTTATCAGTAAAAAAAATTGAATGTCTCTAATAATATATGTTTTATTCAGCTTCAATTGTTTTCCACCTGCACAAAAAAAGTAATTTTGTTAATTTTTTTCCTGCAATTTTTCATTTGTGGTATAAAGTCCTGAGCATTTTTAAATCCCAAATGTTTCATACTGTTTCTTGAAATGCATTTTTCTGTTATAACTGTAGAAAGAATATAATTTTAAATGCAACTATACTTGATTATGAAAAATATTATGTCCTCACACATTAATGAATCACTGAGTCATATTAAACAACTTTGATGACAAATAAACACCAAGAAAGTATTTCCCATATGCAGAAAATATTTCTCAAAATGAGGTGTATTCTCTTGTTTAAATATAAGCCAAAATGAGGTGTATTCTCTTGTTTAAATATAAGCCAAAAAAACTTTAAAGCTTTCAGAAACAAGACTGAGTTTGTGAAGCTGAAAACTGACACATTAGTCATAGGAAGCTAGTGACGTTATTTTATGGCAGTCCTCCTTAAGAGAATAAATAATTAACTTCAAATCAGATCACCGGACAACAGAAGTGGAGTTTTGTAATTTTAAAGCATGCTTTTCAGAGTAAACTTTCTTTTTAAACACAAATAGTAGCTTGATGCTTACAATAACTTGATTTGTCATCATGCTTAATCTGGGACAAATAAAATGTCCATCGATTCCAAAAGGCATTATCTCATGGCTGAGCATACAACATAGTTCAAGGAACACACAATTCTCATTTTCTGACAGTATAATAATTTTTGTCACATATGACAAGTCTTGTGGACAGAATGGTAGCCAAGTTGGCAAAATTCCTGTACAATGTACTGTTCTTTTGCAACACTGATTAACAGGAAAGAGGCTCCTAAATTGGAACAGGAGTTCCAAGAGCTTCTTCACAGTTATTCTAATTTATGCTAGGATTGAATATCATTGAAGAATCATTACAGAATTTCTGGGACCCTCTCCACAATTTTGTCTACCTGGAGCTTATTGGAAAATCCAACTCTCCATCTTTAAAGTAAATAAAATAGCTTGTGGAATAGCTTGTGGAATTTTTCTCTGGTTATATATATTGTATTCAGACTTTGAAGTATTTGCTTCAGTTTCTAGTCTTGTTTGCTATTTTTATTGTAAGTATAAAAAAGGCTATTTTTTTCTCGATATTGTGTAAAAATTTTAAAGGCATAATGACATCATTTCACTATGTTTTGTCTCTGCTATCAAAGTTACATTAAAGTTTTTGCTTTGGTTGTTTATTCTGATGTGTCCCAGTTGGCCATCCCCTTGGGTGGCCTGTATCAGATTAGAAAAATATATGGAACCAATGTGTAATTTGTGGGATGAGATTCTCTCAACACAAATTATTTTCTGGAAGCATAAGCAGTTGAAACTTCACTACAAAACATGACAGCCCTATTTTTTAAATGTCTTTTCTTTTGTTCCAGAAGTTTGTTCAACATTTTGACATATAGGAGAGGGTTGGACAAGTAAATTTAGATAATTAAATACTTGGAAACACTATGGAATAATAAATAGTGAGTTACAATACAGGATGATCGATGTTACCTAACTTAATTGCAATCCAAAAATTAGGTTATAATCATACAAATTACAATTTAAACACTATTGTGAATAACAGAGCTATACTGAAAAGACTGGTGAGTGATCTGTAAGAGCAATGACTTAGTGAAGGATTTAAGTTTTGTCATGGTTTATTGTACCAGTACAATCTCTCATTGCACTAGAGTGCCCAGGACAGATTATTAAAACCATGCATTTATATCAAGTAGGAGAAGGGTATTAATTGTACCTCATTTTAACGTTACAGTGTTGACAGTCTATTTCAAAGGATCAATGGTCATCCTTCAAACATACAAGAAGTTCTTATGCTCAAAATTCTAAAAAAGATGAGTGAATATAATGTAAGAACAATAAAACCATGTCAGCCAAAGGGAAATTAGCTACTATCTTAATAAAGAGAGGATTGAGTAAACTTTATGAATATGTATAAGTATTTTAGCATAGAAAATATATCTGACAATGCAGGTCCTCATAGAAATAATAATATCCAAGAGATATTGTTCTGTCTTCAAATAACAATATCTGTGAAGGGAAATGGAGCACAGAAACAGTTAGCCAATAGGTGCAAAAAACTTGCGATCCATTGCAATTGTTAAAGTACAACTAGATATTTTCCTCACGTATAGACTTGACTTTACACAAGGTCAACTTTTCCTGACCCGATGAGTCACTTGGCAGAACTTTCAACTGCCTAAGACATTTACCACATAACTCAATAGAGGTAGCTCTTTGAGCTGCAGTTGTCGTTTGCTTCATAGAATCCCACTGGTCCACTATTGGATAGGGCTGAGATGGAGGTGTAGTGGAGTTTTGGACAATCCAGGTGCATGAACCTTATCAGTTACTTTTTATTTGCTTGTACAAGGGATTTGAATTGTCCAACAGTTCCCATTTCACCAGATCTCTGCTTCTTCTAATTCTTGGATAACAAACTGCTTTGGGAAGGAATTTTGAATTGTTTATGGGCCTTAAATAGCTCAAAGGTCATAGGTCATCTCTGTTTAAATCCATCTTCTGTGTGAAATTTTGTGACTAGTAAGTAGAAGGAGAAAAAAGAAAAGTTTTCTTTCTTCTGGACTATTGAATGATCAGGACACTCTGCTTTTCATGACATCTTTACTTAGCATCAAGTCCACTCGATACAGACAATGTCTATAGGAGATTTCATGCCTCAGCTCTTCAGTCTACAGAACTTAAAAATCTCCCTTGATGACATTAAAGATTGGGTAAATCTGAGGGTAAGCTGTTGATTTAACCAAATAACTGATCTGAGGGAAGACAGCATTTTTCAAACATTGAGATTATGAATCCTTCTAATGTATTTA
>NW_020955812.1:298343-378392 GCF_003031625.1 Empidonax traillii
GTTCATTAGGATCAAGTATAGGAAAGTATTTAGGCACACAGGTTAAAACCCATTAACTGCTGTGGATAGACCTCCATGCAAATATTTCAGAATGACTTTTCATAAACCAATAGTACTTATACTTACTAATCCTTTATATTTTGCTTGACTGACAATGCTAAACTACCCTTTCTAAACCATTTCTCAATCTGCTAAGACTATTTATATTCCAAAATTTGTAAAAATACTGTTTTACCAAAATTTTGAGGTTACAGGCATACATGATAAAAAGGAACAAAAATAATTTCTTCTGTGTAATTATCAGATTAAGTAAGTTTTTTGTGAGTAAAGTGATAGGACACCTACAGAGAAATTATTATAAACCTACCTGTCTTCTAGGACAAGTATTTTTATTTAACTTTTCACAAATTTTACTTCTGTGAAAGTGTTGAAAATACCTAGTTTAATATATACAATGAAAAAAAGAGTTAAGAAGTGAAATTAATTTATTTAAAATGTTTTAAATATTTATTATTTTCATCAAAGTAATACCTACAGATACTGATAAAGCCAACACATTCCACAATGTCCATTAATAGTGGTTCAAGTGGACTACTAATAAGAGGTCCATTTCAAACAGTTTAGAATCTGAACATACATTCAAAAATCAAGAAGATGCTAATTGAGAAGATTTCTGCTGACCAGAGCTATTTCCAAACCATTTTTAAACTGAATCTGAAACTCATCTTGTTGTTCTGCAGTTATTTAAATGAGAAATTATATGCACTATAGTAAAATCCTATTTTCTTTCATGCTAGATGGGTCATGTTCTCCTGGATTAGACTTAGAAGATTGGAAAAGAAACAAAAGAGTAAAACAATCCTTTGGCGTTATTTGATCTCTTTCTCACTGTGTATTCAAGAATGAATTCATCCTTAAATGTAACAGTTACTTGGAGCATTCAGCAACACCTCTAATAAGGTAAAGAAGAATTCCTCTGAATTTTAAGGGGCATAGTTAAGCCAACAGTAGATACAGGGAAATTTTTTTGATGGAAGAAAAGAGTATTCAGGGTTGTTTTCCCAGGTGACAATGAAATTAATGTGTGTTTAAGGAGTAGTATTATTCCCTTTAGGAAAAGGGAGGTACAGTCCAAAGTACATACACTTTACTCTCCAAAATAGGCAAGGCAATTGGAGTGGGAAAAAAAAAAAACGACAGAAAGCTTTTTGTTATCTCTGTCTTACATAATAAGAGCAAAGTCCAGTCATGCTGTGTCTGAACCATCTTAATTCTGCTCGTGTTTGAGTAATTTTTCAGAGGACTGGACACAAAGCAAGAACAACCTTCCCGGTATGTCCATAGTTCGGGATTTTTTATAAATAAGAGATATTTTATATATTCACTGATGTCTAAAATTGGGAAAAATCCATTTAACTAGATAATAATTAATTCTTTTAAATAAACATTTACTTTCTACTTTATTTTGTATATCTTTGCGAATTGCAGAAAATATCATGCTCTGGTCATTCAAATGAAATTAAATGAACTACCTATTGTTATCAAATGGATACAAATACAAAATGTAGGTATTTGAAAAGAAGCAAAAACTCTGAACTGTTCTCAACGTGCTTATACTTTTTCATTATGAGGATTCACTTTCAATGTATGATGTTATTAACTTTACTAATTTCAACAAGTATCTATATTTTAGATTAGTGTCCTTTGCTTAAAGTTATATATTTCTCAGTCAAATATTATTTTACAGGGAGCTGTTTTCAATAAATTTAAAATGCATTCTGAAGATGAAAAGAAAAACTATATTGTGGATGGAAATAGTTATGAGGTCGCCAACCAGGGTCATGAATATGAAGACAAACAGTAAGTATTCTTAAACATTGTAAACATTCTGCATTGAAGCTTATAAGATTACATTACCTTATTTTATATTTAATTTAATTTATTTATTTTACTTTATTTTTCAGAAAAGCCTAATAACAGTAAGCTTTGTATAAAATTGAGAGTAGCATTGATTGACATGTTTATTTGGTGCAGAAGGACCCTTTATCTTTTTCTCATAAGGATTAAGTGTCCACAGTATTGACTAGAGTTTATTGAAAGATAAATCTGAAACATGACAGAATTTATGTTGGAGTGAACATCTTGGATAAATTTATGTTATCTGCTAAAAATTATCTTAATATCTTTCGTATGTCAGGGAATCAATATTTTACATACCTCAAAAATATGTATTCCCCACCCACTGTGTGGAAAAATTTGTTTTTGTAACTTATCTTCCCCTTTCCTATTTTGAAATTATATAGTGCTTCAATTCACAACTTCTCTGACCAGATAGTGGAACCACTGAAACAGGTGAACTGGAGAGAACTTGACTTAAATTTACAACATTCAGGAGCTGATACCTGGAGATTAAGGGTATTCTCAGGAATGCTCAATAAATCATATTCATTTTAAACACAATTTTTCGGCTGTAAAATTATTTCGCAGTTGTGTTTAAATTGAACTGCTGTAATATGTTGCACTAGTATTTCTCTAAAATGTCATCCATTTTTAAATTCACTAAAATCATCAAACCTTTTCTTAGCGAGAAAAAGAAGAAGAAGAAGAAAGGGGAAAAACCTAAGGTGGTCAGCCCGTTTGCTCTGGTAAGATTTATTCTTTCTGTATATGTGTACCTATATATACATGCAGGCACATTTCAAAAGGCTGAACAAAAATGATTGCAATTATGTTAGTGTACTGCATCTATGATACTGTCTGTACCAAACATTTTGAGACTGCAGAATACTGGCTACAGAATAGAAATCAAGCAGTTCTGTTTGTGGATGCAGTTATATTAAAGAAGCTGTCTTATTGCTGTTAAGGATTCTTAGGAGTCTTCCCTTAGTAAGCCATCATGCTAAACACACCCATAACAGCTTTTTGTCTGTGAAAGATGGGGATTTCCATGTACAGTCATTTCTTCTGACACAGTAAAAAGGGCAGCCATGTATCTACACTTATGTGTGGTCTTGTGCTCTAAATTACCAAAGTCAGGTACTAATTATACTAATTAGGCCCATCAAACATTATTCAGTCATCTGAATCAGCACTAAAGAGTAACTTCATGGCATTGAAAAAACATAAAATTAAGAATTGAGCACTAAAAAGTTCTTTAAATTCCATATTTTTTTCTGTATATTAAAAAAAAAATCACAGTATTTTAATATTTAATCAAAATCAACCATAGGTCCTCTTTTAGTAATACTGAAATATTTTCTGGTTTTGTAGGTTTTGTATGCAATGATGTTGCAAATAACAGACATAAAACTATAGTCCAGGATGCTGGACAACGCCCAATTTCTTTGCTTTGCTGTACCAGCTTGCACTTGTACAATTACATCGTAGGACAATAATGTATACCAATAAACTTAGTATTTTATGGTACAGAATAAAACCAATGGTTTTGTAACAGGTTAACTCAAACTTTACTAAGTTCAATGGCAGGAGGACTTAGGATTTCAGTAGATTTTTATAATGTCTGTAGTACATTAGGAACAGTTTTTCTGACTCCATAATAATGAATTTAAAGTAAAAGAAATTATTGCCTTAATTATCACAATGCCATTAAAATTTCTTATAATTTGAACTTTATATGGTGAACTTACAAAGGGCAAATTTCTTATGCCTATGGCCTTTCTTACCCAGGTGCAGATATTAATACATTAAGATAGTACACCTCTCTGGTTTTGCGAGTTTATAGCATAAAAGTGCTTATATTGAAAGGATTTATTCCTGTACTTTTAAATTGTTTTGTAAACTGAATTTCTGATCAGATAACGTTATAGTTTTGTGACAGCAGGCCTACAATTGTTAGCTTTGTCTTTGCTTTCCTGACTTTGTAGACATAAAATTGTGTTAGTATTCTAATACAACAGTTAGAATTAATTTCTCTTCTCACTCACAGTTTCGATACTCCACTTGCTCAGACAAATTATTAATGGTAATAGGCACTACTCTGGCAGTAGTCCATGGAAGCGCTCTCCCTATTGCAATGATAATTTTTGGTGATATGACTGACAGCTTTGTTGCTTCTGAAGACTTTAATTTTACAGGTAAGAATATATTGCAGTGATGAGATCAATGGCTCGTATTTAAAAAAGAGATGGGGAAATTCAGGCATGTTGTCAGGACATATTAATGTCAGAAACCCCCATGCTATACTACCACACAAATTAGTAAGTCATGTTCATTGTGGTAGCCATACACTATATTTTGGGGGATTTTTATCGTATTTTTCAGTTTCTGCATTAATAGATTTTATTTTTGACTTTTTTTTCCCAATTATCTGCCACAGTGCACGTTCAATAAGTCATGTTTAACTGTGGTTGTAATAAATAGAAAGTGGCTGGTTTTCCATCTCTTCAGCATGGGCTCTTGTTGATTCCCTTGCATCAAATCTGACAATTATAGTTTATGAGGTGAATCAGATCAGTAGGTAGATTCAACAGAGATTCACTACCAAAAATAAAAGTACTAATTTTCTCTGGAATCAATTTGTTGACTAGTCTCATTTGCTGAATCAGAACTGTGAGATCAAACACAAAGGAGTGCAGGCATGCACTGCTGGATGCAAGAGGAAGGAGTGATACTGTCACTTTGGTATAAGCACATGGATCAGATTATGTTGTCCTCTGAACTGAGAGCATTGGTAAGGGACGTTAGAGTGTGGGTAGTTTTTATCATCAATCCCCCCAGTCAAAGGGAAAGGGTTTGAAAGGGCCAATCAAATCTTGTCAGTCAAAAAATGATTACTGGACTGGTGCCCAGGGGTTCAGCTACTTCAGACCATGGGACTCGCATTGAGAAATCCCTTCTCCTGGCGACTGGGGGCGGTCCATCTGTCAGAGAAGAGGAAGAGCATCTTTGGCCATAGGTTGGCCCAGTCTTTAAACTTAAGTTGCCAAGGGAGAGGAACCTCAGTCCATCCCACTCCTACCAGTGCGATGCCAGCAGCTGCTAGAGATGCCTGGAGCCTGGGGAGGGGACCTGCCTCTGACTTGAATGTTGGAATGAAAGGATACAGGCTCTTCTGGAAGAACATTTGGGAAGATGAGAAGGGGGTGTCACCTTCTGTGTCAATGACCAGCTGGAGTGCATGGAACTCTGCCTGGGGTTGGATTCCTTCTAACCCAACCCATTCTATGATTCTATGTATGCTCAGGAAGACTTTTTAATCTCAAGTTACCCTGATATCATTTTGTAGTCAATGGAGTTATGACTAATCTTGTATTAGTAAAGCTCATTAATTTTTGTTAACATTTTCTCCTTTCATTCAAGTCAACTTGATTCTAAATGAGATGTAACAACTCCAACTATGCTGCCCAGCATGCAGGAAAAGTAATTTATTAAAGCTTGCTCTATTAAAAGTATTTTCTCTTCCTTTCTAAGGACTGAATATTTCTGAAATGAATTTCACTTCAGAAATTCTCGAGAAGCTGGAAGAAGATATGACAAGGTAATTAGAAATTGGTATTTCCTCTTTTTTTAGTGTAGGCACACATTTCTGTTCAAGCCATTCTTCTCCCAAGAATATTTTGCACACTTTAAAGAACACAAAAACAATGATTGATTGAATAATATATTTACCTAAAATTTGACACATGAGATTATTTGAGGCACTGGGAACATCCCCAGCCATTCCCCAAAATTTCTCTGTCATCTCTTGCTCTCACCCATTTTGCCCCTGTTTCAGAGGTGCTCTGTGTTCCAATTACATCTGCCTTGACTTCTTTTTTACTTCTCTTCCTCTGAATTCATAAAGAGTAATTGTTATGCTAAAAGATTATGTTGACAATCATCCATCGATTTCTTGAGCTGTGGTGATTCACTTGCAAAAACCAGAATTAAAATTGTCAGATAGTATCTACTTTGCTGCCAAAGCATCAAGTGCAACTAAATTGCTCTCTACAAATACCTGAAAGGAGGTTGTAGCAAGGTGAGGGTCTGTCTCTTCTCCCAAAAAATAAGCAATAGGGCAAAAGCAAATGGCCTCAAGTTGTGCCAGGGGAGGCTGAATGTTAGGAAAAATGTAAATACCTGATGCCTACTTGCACAATATTTTTAATGTCTTATGTTTGCTCTAAAAGAACTTGAAAAATAGTTGTTCTTACTACATATAAAATTATAGAACTTGTATTGCCCATTATTTATTTGTTGAGTGACCTCTCCCTGTCCTTATCACAACACATGTGCTTTTAATTGTGTTTTTCTCCTCCCTGTCCAGCTAAGGAAGGGGATGGAGCATGTTAGGTTGGGCACCTGTCTTCCAACCAGGATCAAACAACCACAAACATTATGCGTGCCACCTTATCTTTTAGAGATTAACTCTAAAAGTACAAGTAAGAATAAAAAGCAGCACAAGTTTCTATTTAGAAATAAATTGTTTAATGAGGAACATATTACTTCTTGCCAGCACAGGAATAGGTTTTCTTTTTCAAAGTTTCTAGATAGAGCCTTGAGTTAGTGATTCCACTGGTTTGAAGAAGCAGATGGTTGTACCCACTCCTTGTTTCTCTAAGAACGCCTGCCAGCAGGTCAAATAATAATAAAAACCATTTACAAGGACAAAGTTCTCACAGAGGTGTGTTCAAACACTGAAATATACATGTGGACTTGGTTGTGTTTGTTAAACAACAGCTTTCCCAAACCCCAACTAGTTCTCAGAAGAAAAATAGGTATTACTTTACAATGCAATGAGCATTTACTCTCTGATTAGTTTTAGCAGTGAATTTACAGAATATGTTCCATGAGCACAGAATCTGGCAAAGATAGGAATCCCTCTTGATGCAATTTGTCATGAAGCAAAGTCCAAGCATAAATCAATTCTTTGAAGTGATATAACATCATAAAGTAATTGTCTAAAGTAATTACTGCTGAATTTAGATGCAGTGCTCTTGGGTTTAGTTTAGGAAGGGTTTTTTTTAATTTTTTAGAGTTTCAAAAAAGCTGAATGTGATCAAAGTCAATATTCAACTAACTAGCATTCCGTTAGGCATTAACCTGCTTTTATTAAACAGTTTTGATTACATGCATTTTATAATGAGTATAGTTCCAAAGTCCCTAACTAAACTGTATGGTATCATAGCCACAAGAAAGACTAGATTAAAATTTGAAAAGTTTAATCTGTAAAGCCATTCTGTCCTTTTTTGAGCAGAGAATTTGCACACAGATTCCTGCAATTTGCTCCTGCCAAGGAGCATGTAACAGTTCTACAGACTCAGTATGCATAACTTAGTACACAAGTGAAAGTCATTAGAGTTTTAAAGCTTTTTTCTCATTATTTACTTTTATATAGATGCAGTATTCTTATAATTACAGATATATACACCATGAATATTTAACCCTTGATTTTGGTCACTCTTTACTAACGGAATAATTTCAGATATATTTTTCTGGTTTAATTCTGGTTTAAGTTCACCTGTAACTGATTCTGATGTCAACTGTGTATCAAATCAAAATTGATTTAATTCGTTTTACATAGTTTCAAGTTGTGACTCAAGCTGTGTTCCAGTTTGAGAAATATAGTGGTTCACACACTCCTGGTTTGGATTTGACACCCTGCTCATTGCACAGAGCTGAATTAATTTATCAGCTATGCACAAAATAGAGAGGAAAAGAATTTTTGAATCAATGGCATTTGCTTGCAATAGATGTAGTACATATAGTAATGCTGTATTTTCCAATCAGGAAACATTTCCAGCATCCATCCATATATATATATATATATATATATATATATATATATATATCATATATAGGTATATATGATTAGGTTTGTCCATGTATGTTAAAAATGCTAAGGATTTTTTGGGAGTGACACACGTAAGTGAAAATGGCATTGCATCTGAAATATAGTTCTAAAATAATCTTATGAGAAAATACATACTAAATTGAAAAAAAAAAAAAAGTAATTCCTGTCTAACTGTATCTTTGTTTTGGTTATTGCAAAAAAACCTCCTGACATTAAATACTATTCATAGAAAACTTATCAAGTTTTACAGAGATCTGAAACAGAAGAAGAAAGCATCACGCTAAATTGAGACTGGTGAGGTAATTAAAATCAATGTGAGAGATTCTTGCCTTTTTTGCCTTTTTTTTTTCTTTTAGATATGCATACTACTATTGTGGAATAGGAGCTGGTGTTCTTCTTGCTGCTTATTTACAAACTTCACTCTGGACCCTAGCATCAGGTCGGCAAATAAAAAAAATTAGAGAAAAATTTTTTCATGCAATTATGAGACAAGAAATTGGATGGTTTGATGTAAATGATGTGGGAGAACTTAACACTCGTCTTCTAGAGTAAGTACATTATACCTTTTCCGATGTTATTTTACCTTATTAAGCACATAGGAGTTAAGAATTTTTATTTTTATTTTCATTGTGAAAATAAATTTTCAAGTTTTCTCATGGAGAGTCTCAGAGACTGAATTTGTAATATTTTTGATACTGGACTGTCACAAAGATGTTAGAAAAGCATTTTGTTAAGTTTCCTTGAACTCTGAGGATGACTAAAGCCCAGCCCATGCGGTTATCCCTTAGAGGAGAAAACACAGTTCATTTCTATGCACATTGAGGACTGAATAAGGTGCCAACTGACCCCAGCAGAGTGAACAGCCTTAACTACATGACAGTATTTTCCCTTCTCTTTCCCTATCTTTTATTCCCAAATAGACACCACAAGTGCCAAACAGATCAAAAATCTGGAATTAAGAAAGTGAGAGTAGTTTTGCAATGTAGAGAGAATTTCAACATTTTCAGACAAAACCAGGTTTATAGAATTACAGTTTTACAAGAAAGGGGGAAATTTCCTTGACCACGCCTTACAGTGCTTTACCTTGAAGAAAACGGTTATTTGGAAACAATTAAATAATAAAGACTGTCCTCCACAAAAGTGATCATGTAACAAAACTGAAAACCTCTCTTTTACTTTCTACATTTTTCCTCCTTTCTGGATCTAATTTGTTTTTCAGTGACGTCTCCAAGATTAATGAAGGAATAGGGGACAAGGTTGGACTTCTTGTTCAACAACTAACGGCATTTGTAGCAGGATTTGTTGTTGGTCTCATAAGAGGATGGAAATTAACCCTTGTAATACTAGCAGTAAGTCCTGTCCTGGGACTTTCAGCAGCCCTCTGGGCAAAGGTAGGTTAACATACACTCATTGTCAGGTTTTACATTAATGAGAGATAAAATAAATCTACGTATCTGAAATTCTTAGTGTTAGAATTTGTTGTTCAGTCCAACTATAGCTTTAGATAACACTTAAGTACATAAACCCTTAGATGAACTGTGTATCAGTACGCTCATGTTCAAGGCCAGGTTGGAAAGGGCTTTGAGCAACCTAGTCTAATGGAAGGTGTCCCTGCACATGGCAGAGCAGTTGGAACTGGATAATTTTTAAGGTCCTTTCTAAACCAAATCATTTTACAATTGGATGATTCTATGTAGTTTGAATAATATCATTCTAACAGATTGGACAGCCTTATTTGATTTGAAGCTGTTTCTGCCAATATAGCACATTCTAATACAGAGAAGTAGAATCCACACATGTAACTGTTTAACTACATCCACATAAGTACTTATTCTGTTGAAAGGAATAATTACACCTCTTGAAAAATAAGGGAATAACTTAGAAAAATACTTGGTCTCAGACACAGAGTTTCTTCCAGAGCTGCTAACAGCTTTGGTAAGAAATTTTAGGCAGATGAGAGAAGGACCAAATTACCATGGGATTTGACTGACTTACATTTGTAATTTGAAAGTTTTCAGATTTTTATAATATTTTATTTCCCTTACATTTTAAAGGTCATGAAAGCTTTCTCTGTCTTGAGTGAGTATATTGCAGAAAAGGTTAGAGAAGCATGTGCCATGTATGTCTACTGCCTGATTCTTCACAGACTGTGGCCAACTAATGTAAGCTGTAGGGCCCTCTCGCTAATGTAACCAGAGATGAGAATGAGCTGAGGAGATCTGCCTAGGGAGAACCACACCAGCTCACTAGGACTAGTCATCTAATCTCCTGCCCCAGGTGAAAGCAGAGTGGAAAATCCAGCCCTTAGCTGTTTTCAAAGGGTGACATTTAGTTATTTGATTGAATTTACAATATACTTTAGGATTTGGATATTGCACATTCTGCACTCATACATAATATAATCAAAAGGCTTCCTATTGGAAGAAAGTAACTGTGATAAAAGTCATTATGAAGTGCTTGAGCTCATTCTAATTTTCCTATGTCAAAACATTTGATCTTGTATTAGGTTCTCTCTGCTTTCACTGACAAAGAACAAGCTGCATATGCAAAAGCAGGTGCTGTTGCAGAGGAAGTTCTGGCAGCAATCCGTACTGTAATCGCTTTTGGAGGACAAGAAAAAGAAATTAAAAGGTAAGAGCAATATTTGCTTTCATCAGTGGATTTTAAAGTACTTGTTTCAGATACTTTGAAGTTTTCCAGTATCTTTGTTGTTGAAAGTCTTGTTTTCTGCATTTTTAGGTAATGGAAGATTGTCAGTTAGAAGCTATTCCAATGTTCACTACACGTTGAAAGACAATTAGTTACTTTTTTAGAAAAAGTCAAAATAAGTAAATATATTGTCTCTGCTTTAGAGGGTATACAAACTACTTCAAACATCATACAGTGAGAGCCTTAGACAAAAAAAGGGCCCTGTCATGGGAAGAGATAACGATATCCTTGGTAATCTGATTACTCAGTAGATGGGAAGGTGCTCACAAACAATATCTCTATTTCCACTACTGTAAAACATAATTCTTGTGATTTATTTTAACCTTTTATCTTAAGTGGTTCACTATCAGAGTTCACTGGCCTTCGGCTTATTTAAGGAACTTGAATGCCACCCCTGACATGCAATGCCCTTTTATTTCTACATATCATGTTGTCTGATGTTGGCCTTTTAAGGAGTTACCTTAGATTACTCTGTTCCAGGGCTATTTTTGTACAGTCTTAGGGTTAGATATTTTATATATTCTGATGTGCTTTGTGAGCATGCGTGTCCTAACTCATCTACAGAGTTTTTGGTACTGTGTGCCATGGTACAAGTGTAAGTCTAATTTGAACTTCTTTCTTTCTTCCAGATATCATAAAAATTTAGAAGATGCTAAAAGAATTGGAATAAGAAAGGCTATTACAGCTAATATTTCTATGGGTGCTGCTTTCTTACTGATTTATGCATCATATGCACTGGCCTTTTGGTATGGAACTACTTTGGTCTTAACTGATGATTACACTATTGGCAAAGTTTTGACGGTAAGTATTAGTTGAGTAAATTCTCAATAATAGTGAGAAAAGCACATTGAATTATATAATGAGAACTTATTTGTGTTTAATGAAAGTTATGAGCCAAAATTGGCAACGTAGCATCCCTTCTTAACAAAAAAGATTCTCACCACACAAGTCTACATGTTTCTGAAGCATCTCAAAATCTATATGAACCAAAAATAAAGCTTACATTATTTTCAACTGTTCTTATGTATTTTCTGGCTTTCATTAGATCAGACTGATATAGAAACAGTTCAATCCAAAGCTGAAATACAATACCCTTCCTAGTTGCTATTTGCTTTCAGGTTTATGGGGCTGAATATATTTTCAGGATGCAGAAACAAATACTCATTATTGACTGTTGTATGGTCTAAATAGATAATATTTTTTATGTTTTGTGCTATGAGAGCTTGGAATCACTTCCCAGTATTTTTAGAAAT
The DNA here is from genome assembly GCF_003031625.1 of Empidonax traillii. Taxonomy (NCBI): domain Eukaryota; kingdom Metazoa; phylum Chordata; class Aves; order Passeriformes; family Tyrannidae; genus Empidonax; species Empidonax traillii. Next base: position 310,098 of record NW_020955812.1, read on the forward strand.
TGAGGGGGATAAAAATACACTTGTGACTAGGAAATATGTAAAAAAACCATAACTCATAAGTCATAACTTAAATTCTTCTCTTGATGTGGCAACCATTCTAATTTTGTGTGAGATATCAAAAAAATATGGTAAGAAGAATAACTTTGTTAACCATAATAAAAGCCCAGACAGGTGACCATATGCATATATTTATTTATTTTTTAAACTGCCTGTTTTGTTTTGTTTTGTTTATGAATCACTGAAGTTCATGAAAAATGTCTCTGATACGTCTTTTTGGCTTTTTGAAACCTTTTATGCAGGGTGGCATATAGAACATTCACTGAGGTTCATGACCTTGTGTGCAATTTATTCTGCTCAAAGTCTTTGCAATTTCAGTTGTCTATGTTATAGTTCATTGAATGGTGGTTTTAAAGCAGGGATGGGAGGGTGTGGCCTTATCACGCGTCAAATCTGTGAATAACCCCTATTCAAGACAGTAGCTGTCACGGACTTTGCTCTGTCATACTATGGCTGTTACGAGCTCTGAGAAGCATCATTTTATTGCCTCTTTTTTTTTTTTTTTCATACTAACTGAAAGCAATAAACTATGCTACACTGAGAAAAAAGTTTATTTGTTCTTTTTCTCTTTCTTGTTTGCTTGCACTCTCATTGAAGCAGAGGGATCCTTTATTACTTTGTGATGGAGAAGCTGAATTTGTATTCTTTATTTCATTGTAATTTTGAAAGCAGACTGATAGTGCTTTGCAGATCTGTCTTGGTTTCCCTGGAAGATAGGTAATATACTTTCTGGTCTTCAGAATGTCTTTGGCCTAAGAATGAATTAGTACAATAAAATCCCAAGACATCAAGTGCAAGTCTACATTTTTTGGCACAGATTTTACAAGTCTCAATCACCTTTTCACTTCTTCTCAATATGTTTGCAGCATTAATGTTGTGCATGAGCTCAGTTCTCAGCTGACTCTTAAAAAGCCCTTTTCTTAACGTTTTTCTCTGTTTTCAGTTTTTCTGTAATTCTCGATTCCTTAAACTTCTGTTAACAGGCATGGAGCCTCTTGACACAAAGATATCTAAAGTAAATAAATAAATATAATTCTCTGGTTAATAAGAATGAATATATGTCATTATAAATATTTCTTTCAGGTCTTTTTCTCTGTATTGATTGGAGCATTCAGTATTGGACAGACTGCTCCAAGCATAGAGGCTTTTGCTAGTGCAAGAGGAGCTGCCTATGTGATCTTTAATATAATAGACAATGTGAGTATCCTTGCCCTTGTTATTATTTCAAAACTTCTTTTGAAGGGAAGAGACCCTTCTTTTGAAAGACAGGCACTATTTATGGATATGAAATTAGTGAGAGTAAATAACTGTGTGAAATAAGCAAGAAATATAAAGATAAATCCAGAGAGAATGTATAATTATTAGTCAGTTCTGCTTTGTCTTTTAGAATTATCAATCCTTGCTTCAAAGGTAGAAGTACTGGATCTCTGAATGACTTGGTTTTGAAGGATATCCTCTAATGTTTTTATCATGAAGGACATATCTGTGGTGCTGTAATCACATGATTACAGACAACGTAGATATATGAGCATAGATTTCATGGTATCAGTGACACCTGTAGTAGTGTGAGTGCCAGCAAATCAATAAAACACAACCTGGTAAACTGGATATGTACCTCAATTGCCAGGAGATTCTAAAATTGGGGAAGCTGCGATTTTGCTAGCTAATGAAGCTAACAATTGAATTAATGAAGCTAGCAATATGAAATGCAATTGCATGTTTTGGATTATTGTTAAGGTATACTTCAAGTTTTAGACCCACTCTGGATGCAAACAAACCCACTGATAATTCAGAAATCTGCTTCTGAGTAATAATCAGCAGATCAATTGTTTCTCAGCAGAAAGGCCAAAGCTATAAATGAACAGTGTATGAACTACTCATTAGAGATGATCTACTCAGGTTAATCATCAGGGAGTGAAATGGATCTCAAATTATGCCTAGCTATGGGTACAGTCTTAAAGACATTTGCTAAATTCACACAAGAGCTTAATGGAAAATTTATAAAAGTATTCTTGCATAAGCCTATCATCCATGCAGCAATGAGGGAGCAAAACATCATGCAATTTATTTATTTCAGAAATCTCAACTAAATTACTTAAAAACCACATTTAGTATCTCTGCAGAATAATGGTGCACTCCAGGACTTCTTTATGAAAAAAATGGGGATTTTTTTGTATTTTATTTTGCACAGGAACCTCAAATTGACAGTTATTCAGAGACAGGTTACAAACCAGACCACATTAAAGGGAACCTGGAATTCAAAAATGTTTACTTCAATTATCCATCCAGACCAGATGTCGAGGTACTGTAAATGAAACTTTATATATATTACAATTAAACATATAGATCATTTGTTGGGGAAAAAAATCGTCAAAAAATGACATATATTGTATTTTGTTGAAAATATAACAATTCCAAGTTGATTCTCTAATGTATATAAAAATACCTTGCCATCACAGTGATTTTAGCTGGATATATTTACACCTCAGCCAAACATGTTAAGTTTTCTGTGTAACTTTCTTTCTAAAGCTATAGTAAGCATGTCTGTGCAAAAAACCATAAATGTGTATTTCTATCAAAATCTAAACTTACATCCTAACCCAACTGTTTGTGTATAGTAATAATGATGAGATAGTGGGTTTCAGAGTACTTGCAATGCAGCTCTCTGATGACTGTGTGTGAAACAGTTAAAGAAACAGATCCAGCAAGCACTCACTATACATGGAATAGAGATCAGAATCTGTATTTTTCTGTCTAGACAGATAATAAGTTGGGTTTTTGAAGCACTGTCATAAAACCAGAGTCTTAATAAAGTGGAGATGGAAGACATTTGAATGATTTCTGAGAATATTTTCATGGACAGTGTCTTTGCACTATGTAATTATTTCCTTCCTTACCTTGAAGGAAAATCACTGGCCTTGATAAAATGATCTTTCTTACTTTTGATAGGCAGAAAGAAAAGACACAGAGCTTTTAACCATGACTTTTACATAGCTTCCCTGTAGTTTGTATGGTGCATTAAAAAAAAGGGGAGGCAACATGGTACAGGAATATTGCATCATATGGTTTCTATATTATATTTTAGTTATGGGTAGTAATATTATTATTTCATCATATGAACTGTGAATTGTGAAGTGTGTTGTATAACACATTGATATTGGACCAATTGTGATGTAAATGTAAGAAAATTAAGCTGAAATTTAAACCCACATGTTTATAAATTTTATTTTGTACCAGATTCTGCTACAAATATGAAGGGTATTTTACTGTAGTCTTTATATTTTCATCAAATTTACACTGATATTTCTGCATACTGTTATATTTTTTATTACCTTTCCTATATGCACAGATACTGAAGGGCTTGAATCTCAAGATTAGTTCTGGCCAGACAGTGGCCCTGGTTGGCAGCAGTGGCTGTGGGAAAAGTACAACTGTTCAGCTCATCCAGAGATTTTATGATCCCCAGGAAGGCATGGTAAGATACCTCAAGTGAGATGACTACTCTATACGTCACACTTGTTGAAAGCCTTGTTCTGGCCTCACTCACCTTGTTCCAGTGATATGGTCAAGTCTCACCTAAAAAAGCATGTGCCAGCATGGAAAGAGAGGTTTGTTGATCAAAACACTCAGTAAACAATTTTTGTCTGCTCCCTTTTGATTAGGTTACCATCGATGGGCAGGATATTAAGACCTTAAATGTAAGATACCTGCGGGAGATTATCGGTGTGGTGAACCAGGAGCCCGTGCTCTTTGCTACCACTATTGCAGAAAATATTCGTTACGGCCGTGAGGATGTCACCATGGAAGAGATTGAAAAAGCTACCAAGGAAGCCAATGCTTATGACTTCATCATGAAGCTACCCAATGTAAGCAGATCAGTTCTCCTGCTGAAACAATTTCTTCTAAACCCTCTTGTGCCAAATAGTTCCTTAGGAGGAATGCTTGTTAAGAAAGGAAACTATCCTTGGAACTGTGGATATGCGAAGCTGTGCAGAGCTTCCTCATAACTTGTGAGAGGAATGTTAATTTTATGTCTTTGGGTCATGATTTGGCAGGTATTTGAAAAACTATCAGAATTCCAGGAACACAAATGATTAGGCAGGTTTATCCAAGTGCATATTTATTCCTGTTTAACGCTATTGGGGTATTTATTCCTGTTTAACGCTATTGGGGTTACTGACACTGATGATTCTTTCCTTTACACTGCCTGTCTTTGGTCGGAGTACTGTGACATTGAGTGTTTTGAATACATGTGGTTGTCTTGTAGAAGTTTGAAACTGTGGTTGGAGAAAGAGGGGCACAGCTGAGTGGAGGCCAGAAACAAAGAGTAGCAATTGCCCGAGCTCTGGTTCGCAATCCTAAAATTCTTCTACTTGATGAGGCAACATCAGCTTTGGATACTGAGAGTGAATCAGTTGTGCAGGCAGCACTGGACAAGGTCAGTAGTGTTTTAAAATGAAGCAGGTAAGCAGGAGCCTAATATTTACTTTTCCCCCCAACTTTTGTTGAAAATAGAGACCCATAAAACAAGGTAAACTTAGATTTGGCAAATATTCTTTGTACTGAGAATTTTTGAGATCCTGCAAGCGTTACAGAGAGGAATCTTATTTTGAGTGAGAATATGGAATCATATTTTCTGCATTATTGAGCTTAAATCAACATTTTCTTGGTGTAAATACCATCCTCTGCTATTATCTGTTTTACGGACATGAATACTGTTGTCAGTCACCTGCTTAATTAACCTGTGAAGCTTGACAGACAAGATAAGCATTACCAGCATGTCATAATTGTTGTAGCAGTGACTTGGCATGAAATACTCCAAGGAAACACTTGCTTCAGTTAACATGAATGCTTCTAGGTGCTTCTTTTGTTTTTGATGTGGAATGTCTCGATAATGGACAGCTCATCGCTGGTGCAACTAAGGAGTCCCTGTATTTACCTTATAAATTTGTATACCTGTGAACTTTTGCAGAAGACCGAGGGACTCACAGAATCACAGAGTGGTTTGGGTGGGAAGGGACCTTTAAAGATTATCTAGTCTCCACCATGGAGTAGGGACACATTCCACTTGATCAGGTTGCTCAGAGCCCCACCCAAGCTGGCCTTGAACACTTCCAGGGGTGGGGCATCCACAACTCTGGGCAAGCTGTTCCAGTGTCTCACCACCCTCATTGTAAACATTTTTTTCCTTACATCTAATCTAAATCTACCCTCTTTCAGTTTAAAACCATTGTCCCTTGTCCTGTTACTTCAGGCCCTGGTAATAATCTGTCACCTGATGGTCATAAGGGTGGTCACCCTTTATGTACTGAAAGGCTGTAATGAGGTCTCCCTGGAGCCTTCTTTTCTCCAGGCTGAACCCCAGCTCTCTTAGCCTGTCTGCATAGGAGAGGTCTTTTAGCTCTCTGATAGTTTTTGTGGTCTTCCTCAGAACTCGCAGTACTCCAGGTGGGATCTCATCAGAGGAGAGTAGAGAGGGAGAATCTCCTCACTCAATCTGCTGGCCATGCTTCTTTGGATGCAGCCCAAATTACAGTTGTCTTTCTGGACTGCAATGCACACATTGTCAGCTCGTGTCCAGTTTTTCATCCACCATTATTCCAAAGCCTGTCTCTGCAGAACTGCTCTCAATTCATTCATCTTTTAGTCTATATTGATGTTATGATTGCCTTGACCCAGGTGCATGGCCTTTCACCTGGCCTTATTGAACTTCATGGTGTTCATGTGGCTTTGCTCCTCAAGCCTGTCAGAGATTTGAATGCCATCCCCTCCCTCAGTGATGTCATTTGTAAAAGTACTGAGTGTGCACTCAATCCCATTTATCTATATCAGTGATGAAGATATTTAATAGTATGGGTCCCAGTATGGACTCTTGAGGGACATCACTGAAGATGAACTCCATCCGTTTTCTGACAAAATTCCGCTTCTCGGGATCATTACTTTGATTAGTTAAGCTAAAATTTGCTTGATCACTTTAATACAGCCTCATAATTAAAATGGCAAGCTGTGACATCTGAAACATTAGGTGTAATACATTTATAAATATCCAAAGACAGGTTGATAGTTGAAATAATTTCACATGAAGTAGTAGGAGGTTTTATTTTCATTGTAGCTACTTGAGTTAACAATGACTTAAGGCTTAAAACACTGAAATTTTTAAAATATAAGTGTGAAGTGTTCTCTAATTCTTCTGAGTATAAACTAGTTTCCATGAATTTTAAAGTTTAAATTGAGAACTATGGGCTTCAATATAAAATCTTCTGGCGTTTTTTCGATTTTAAGGTTTGTAACATTCTAAAATTTTAAATATCGAGAATTTTGTTTAGATATTTGTGCTCAAAATTGTAGGATATATGTGTGCCATGGCGAAAGGTTGTCTCTTCTTCATCTTCAGGGTAAAGATTATATTTCTGTTTTAAAGTACTCATTGAAATATGGTTTCAAATCTTTTTGGAAAGTTATATTTTTCTGTGAACCATTTCAGTGTTTCCTTTAGGTCTTATTCAAATCTAATACACAGAGGAACACTTTTTGAATTTACTTAGAAACACTCCTATTAAACTTTGCTCTTTCTAGGCAAGGGAAGGACGCACCACGGTTGTGGTGGCTCATCGGCTGTCAACAGTCCGAAATGCAGATCACATCGCTGTGTTTGAAGGTGGAGTTGTTGCCGAGCAAGGAAACCATGTTAAACTGATTGAGAGGAAGGGAATCTACTACAAACTTGTTAACATGCAGGTACTTTTCTCTCTAGGTGTTGCCTCATTTTCTTTTGTTTTCCTCACCCACAGTCATTGTATGCTATCAGAAGTATGAGGAAGTGTTTTGAAAGAGACCAGTAATTTGAGAGAGGAGACCACTAGTTTTGACACAAGACCTATTTAAACCAAGGATAGTATATTTTTAACCCTCTATTTATTTAAATCTAAAAGATTATTTTATGTTTTCTTTTTATGCAGATAATGTAGAGCAGACGACTACAGTAGGTTGCTATTCCATTTCTTGTTCTTAGCCTATGATAAAAGGTAAAATACAGTAGCTGATACTGAAGGAATAGAGCAGGCATATTTTAAGCTGTTTGTTTATATTCCTTCATACTGAATTTCTTTCTAAAGAAAAAAAAATGGGGGAATAGAGGAAAAAGAAAAATAATCCAGCTATGTCAAGTGTGAAAATATGTTTTGAAGTTATGTAGACAGAAAAAAAGAGATTAGAAATTATAATAAATATCAGAAATGTATTAATTAATAAGTGAAGACCAAAATACTTTGATACTTACATCCCACGCGATGTAAGTATCAAATGTCTGCATAACCACCATGTCCATTAAAGAAACTTAAACTGCCTCCTCAGTATGTCAAAGAGTAAACCAGACCAATTAAAATATTTCTTCGTAAAACATGAGAATACATTTTGTTACCTTAGATTCGAAGTAACTTTGTATGCAAACAAATGTGATTAATGGAAAAATGAGGAAATATAAACTGGAAAGAAAATAAAAAACAAAGAAACAAAAAATGGAAAGCAAGAAAAAAGTAATTTTTATTAGTAGTGCAAAATGCAGGAAGAAATAAAAACTTTCTGGAAAAAATAAACACAAGTTGAAGGCAACTTTGACTCCCATTACTATTAAATACCTCAGGGGTGGGTAGACATTTAATAATTCTGTCAAAGAGACAGGCAAAACTATCACCAAGAGTAGGGCTCTTTTCCAGACTGCTCAAATTTTTCAGTCAAAATCTCTTTTTGACCTATTTCATCCTGAACTTCCATATTCCATTTAAAGTCAAGTATTGCTAAGAGTGGTCTGCAGTAAAGTGGGTTAATTTTTTATCTCTTCATAAAGAGTGTATACCCTGAGAACCCAAGATGAGTGCAAAATATTAACCCTGAATTTAAAATTTTGTTAGTAGGTAATTCATAGAAAAAAAAAGAGCAACCACTTACACTCCCCTGCCCTCCTCTTAGAATAAATATTTTCTTGAGAGGTGTGATACTCATATGAATAAAGCTCTGAAGACAGAGATCTACTAAAATAAAACACAGATTTTCATATTTCCTTTAAAGCATGTTGTTTCCTCCATATCTCTTTCAAGTTACTTTTACTTTGATTACCTTACAATTTTGAAAGTAATATATGCATAATTAATCTTAGCATCACATTCTTCCCACTTTTAGGCAATAGAAGCTGAAGTTCCCTCATCAGAAAAAGATGAGAAGGCACTTAGTGTCAAAAAACGTGACTCTGAACCAGAATTTGAAGGATCCTTTACAAGAGGACTGAGTAGACGATCAACTCGGAGAAGCATGAAAGGGCGAGGAGAGCAAGATGATGATTCTGATGAGAAAAAAAGTTCACCTGTAAGTATCTTTGCAGAAATATTAGTGAATTTGATTCCTTCTAAAGATGTATTTTAAATTCATTCTCCTGCTCAAGACAGATACAAGAAGAAGGAGGCATTTCATAGGGGTTAAAAAACCATAAGAATTTTCAAATTCTAAATAGCATTTAACGGTTAATATTCATAGCTTGTTTCTTTATTCTCAACATGAATGATAATGCAAATAAAGTGGGACTTTAAAAGTATATAACAATGTTGATGGGTTTATTATTGAAAATCAATTAGGTTTAAAAGAAATACGTATATTTGCATAACATACTGACATAGTCTATGAAGGTTAAACATTCATTTTTGGATCAGAAACAGAGCATTTGGCCCAATACAACTCTTACAACAAAACTAGTAAAACCCCCTCTCCAAATATGATTGCATTCATATTTACAGTGATTACTTCACTGTTATAAATGCTTAGTGAACAATTACTTCAATTAATCTAGTCGTGGATTCCACACAGCAATATGCCCAGAATTGATGGTTCAAGCACCAATGACCAATACCGAGAGTGTTTACCAAAAAAATTATATGGATAAACTAATATAGAATGACAGGAGCTGTAGATGTAGTGTAACAGCTTGGTACACACCTTCCTTGTATTAGAATAATAAAAAGAAATGTACAATCAGGTTTGCACAGTTTTGTACATTTATTCTTGTTATTAAGAAGTATACATTTTTACTTCCTCTGAGTAGGTTCTGGGAGTAGAAAATTGACTATTAATCTCTCTTTTTCTCCATATTTCTCCAAAGACGTTCATGCTTCTCCTAACAGAATTTCCTTTATTTAGGAGGAAGAATTACCTCCGGCTTCATTTCTGAAAATTATGAAGTTAAACAAAACTGAGTGGCCATACTTTGTAGCTGGAACCTTATGTGCAGTTATCAATGGAGCTTTACAACCTGGATTTGCGATCATATTTTCCGAAATTATAGGGGTAAGTTGGAATAAAATATGCAAAAAACTATATTTACACAAAATTTATTTTTAATAAAACTAGGTTTAAAACAATCACTGCATAATGAAGCTGAGGAGTGGATGAAGCACTCTTGCAAATATCTGAAAAATTGTATGAAATTTACAAAATCCTAAAAATCTTGCTATAACCTGAATTTTGCTTGTTATACTTGTAATCATATGTAAGATATACTCAAATTTTAAAGGAATGCAAATGACCACCAAAATTAGTTACTGAGAAAATGAGATTACTTTAGATGTTAGTTGATTTTAAATAATGTTGTTTTGAATGTTATTTTTATAGGTTTTCTCAGAAACTGACAAAGACCTTTTAAGACAAAAGAGTGACTTATATTCACTACTGTTTTTAGTACTTGGGATAATTTCCTTTTTTACTTTCTTTCTTCAGGTATGTTTTATTATTTTTACTCTATTATAATTGTTCATCATGTTTTAGAAACCAATTCTGAAATATATTAAAAATTTGCATCTTCATAATACATGTCTCCAACTCAAACCAGAACTTGTATTTATGGTTCTAGATGTGTCTTGAGCTGAAACCTTTTTGACCTAGAGCTTCTCATGTGTTAGAGACCTTCCAACCTATTCAGACCTCTTAACTTCAGAACTTCCCCTCTTAATCACCAGTCAAACACATCTCACCTAACAACCAACTCCTCCAACCTTGACCACTTCCTTCTCATCCTCAAGCCTTCCTGCTTGAATCTGTTAGTGAAAGAAAACCTACCAATCTCTTGCCTTAGTTCTCCATTTTTTTATCTCCCTAAGCCTTTTCCCATTCAAACCTTACCTTATGGGAGTCTTCAAAAGATTCCCTGGCCCAAATTCATCAGGTAATACTTATCATGCTGATATTCAGCTCCTCCTGCTGAAATACGAATGGTTGTAACTGCTACAACATGGCCACATTAAAAACAATAATAAAAAATAGTAATCATAATTTCATACGTAGTCTGGTTTATAATTTCTGAATATGTTTGTGCAGTTTTATCTGTTAAAAGACCCTACACAGTGAAAAAAGAACGTGCACTTGGGACATCAGAATAAACATTCTCGCAAAAACCTTCTAATTTATTTATGGAATTTTCTTGTGGCACATACATGCAGAAAGGCCTTGAGTACACAAGACTGAGTTGTACATGGCTGTGATAGGTTTGCTCAGTTTATAAATGTTCAGACAATGCTTTGAATATGAGTGATGCATTTGACTTCAATGAACCCAGATTGCCTTACTTAGTCCTTAACTTAAAATGAGTGGCCTAAATGCTACCTCTTTAAATCTGACATAGGTCAGCTCATACAAATACTTCATACAAGTACTTCATACTTCATACAAATACTTCATATTTCATACAAATGAAGTTGAAGAGTTGATTAGTGATCTTTTCCTTGAAGTGTGGTGGTGAAGCAGTGCTGGGAAATATTGCTATGCTCCCTGTATTTTTTCCAGAAATAATATTTGAATATCTGTACTGTGAACCTACTAGGATTTACATATATTAAACTTAGTTTTGTATTTGCTCTGTGCAAACAAGACTGCAATATTTTGTACTTCGATGTTGTGGAGATGAAGTATCTAAAATATTTATTGAATAAACACAGACACTGTAATAGTATGCTAAGCATCGTATCTTTTCTCAAATAGGGTTTCACATTTGGCAAATCTGGAGAAATTCTTACAATGAGGCTTCGATTCATGGCGTTTAAAGCAATGCTGAGACAGGTAAAGATAATAAATATTTTGCACTCCAGGGTTTTAAAAACAATTCATTGTAATTAAATGTAATTCTTTTTATAATAGTGTAAGAATTGTAATTTAATAATTAACAATTAAATTTGCAATTTATCAGTTTAATAATTTAATATGTAATGGTTAAATGTAACTAAATAATTGTATTGGTATAATAATATTAATAATTGGTAAAATTATATAACTGGTATAATTATTGATTGCATTTGTATAAAATAACTGTATAATGCATCGCTACCATATTATGACTTCTCTACAGAGATTATTGTTTAAACCAGTTGTGAAACCAATTTGTTTAGTTACATGTGGTTAAGCCAGGTATCCTTAGAAGGAGGGTCTTCAGCCAATACAAGAGCATTTTAAGTACTCCTTGCTAGGACTAAGATTTACAGCCAAGCTACTACAGCTCAACAAGCTGATGTGCACCAGTGGTATCCCATTGCCTGTTCGTTTACCTGCTTTGTGTTCTTGGTGCACATTTCTTTCTCCAGTAAAGAAATGCAACACAGCTTACATTGTAACTCTTACTTTAAATGTCTGATTTAAATTATGATATGTATAGACATGTTTTTATTTATAAATTGGAAGCCTCTGTCAAGGAGCTCCCAGATCTATAATTTTTGTTTGTTAGTACAATAGTAAGATTGTATATTGAAATCTAAAGCCACTTTCAGAGAACTAAAATATAAATATTTCATAATGTTTTAAAGTAATTCATGTAGTGTCTAAGACAGCCTTAATTTTGCATGATTTCAGGATCAGTATTTTAGACTTTGAAATATACAATATAATAGTTATGGGGTTTTATTCTTGCTCCTAAAGCTACATGTAAGCATAGAATTTGATTCATGTTGATATGACTATTTGTAATGGGACAGAAAACTCTTGTAGTCTGCAAAACTATGACTTATAGATCAGCCATACTGAAAATCTAATGAAAAAGCAATCTTTCAATTGAGCCTTGATGTCACAAATGCCAGTAATACTTTATCAGGACTTAATTCAATGCATATTACATATGAAATTTAAAATCAGATACTGGGTCACATGGTGAATAAATTATAAACTGTATACCTGACCTCAACAATTAATGAAGGAATTAAACTTAATTAAATATGCAGAACTGAGGCACTGCCACATACACAGTCTTTTGACACTAAACCCAGTTGCATTAGGTAGACCTTAGATTTACTTTGCAGTTTATATGAAATGTCTAAACACTGCTCTTAAAAATAATGTTTCTTATTGTAGGATATGGGCTGGTTTGATAATCCAAAAAATAGCACCGGAGCACTAACTACGAGACTTGCTAATGATGCCTCACAAGTGAAAGGAGTAAGTAAAATTTTGGTTTGTATTTTTCATACTGGTTTAGCATATAGCAAAGTTGCAGCTTGGGTGTGGCTGGTTGATAACAGTCTCAGCTTTGACAACTAAAAATTACTATAAAACAATAGTTGGTAGAGAATGCACTGAGGTGTTTTATAACAGTTATGATAATATATGTTTGCAAAAACATTTCCAAGTAAACCTTTTCTAAAATTAACTATTGTGCTGTATTGTGATCTTCATTATTACACAAATTTATTGGGAATCTCTTATCTAAGAAATCTGTTTAAAGAGGTCTTATTCACCTAAAGACATGCATCTAAATTTGTTCAGCTTAGGGCCTTCTGCTATTTTTCTGATGGCACAGATTACTTAATTTAAAAAAAAAATAATAAATTGTAAGCAGTAGGCTCTCTTTCCTCTGTTACTTTTCAGAGTGTCTTTAAAAATAAATTGTGGATTTTCAGAGGTCTGTAATACCAAACCAAAGTACACTGAATGTAATTATTTGTGTATGCTCAAGTAAATTTTTACTGCTCTGAGAACTGACGAGTTTGGTGTTTTTCTGAACTGAGGAATTCTGAAGTATCTTTGACTTTACTTCAATTGGAGAAGTTAAATGTTTAATTTTCTTATTCATTGGGCTTTGTGTGATGACTTATAAAGCTAAGTGTATGATCTACAAAATATGACCAATTGTAATGTGTAGATGTATATTTGAATATGTGTTGAGGTTCAAGTTTGTTCAGCTTCAAGAGCAGAATTTAGAAACTGCGGTGTACATTTAAGTCATCAGAATAAGGGAAAAGAAGAAATAAATGTGATCAGGATATTTTTATACAAAAACATTTAAGAAGCTCCCATTTTGAAAAAAAATAGCAAAGCTGACTTAAGACTTTTTAAATAGTGCTTTGAGAATCAGGAATATTGGGGGAGAAAATGCTTTTCTTATTTAAATCACAGTTACTTTAGTAAGAAATGCCTTTTTTCTTCTTCCAGGCAACTGGTGTCAGACTGGCATTAATTGCCCAAAACATAGCCAATCTGGGGACTGGAATCATTATATCATTAATATATGGCTGGCAGCTGACCCTGCTACTTTTAGCTGTTGTACCCATCATTGCAGTGGCAGGGATGATTGAAATGAGGATGTTGGCTGGGCATGCTAAGAAAGACAAAAAGGAGCTGGAAGCTGCAGGAAAGGTGGGTTTAGAGAAATTTATCTATTTGTGTAATAATACAGTCATGTCTACCAAAGTATTATTACTGGGTGTATTACTTCCAAATACAGAATAATTCATGATATATGATTTCCAGAGACAGCTGAACTCTATGTAGTTACACTAGCAGATCTACAGAGCATCATACCTCTTCAATAATAATTGAAGAATTATGTTATTAACCAACATATATTTTTATAGCTGATAAATCCCTGAATGTGCTAAACACTATTCAGGCACTCTCTTTTCTCATTCTGGTTCTGATCATCTTTGTTTTCCTTTATTTTGCGACATTCTTCATTTTGACATTCTCTTTTGTTTGTGTTTTTTTTTTTCCTGTCATCCCTTTTTGGCATGTCATCTGTCTTATGTTTATATACTGCTCTTTATTTCCCCCCTCCTTCATCTTATCGCTGTTTGCAGGGATAATATGTATATACCCACTGGTTTCTGTTTGCCATTCCTTTCTTTCTTGAGTGGAAGCTGAGAACTGAAAAGCAAGAAGGCTATACCCTTTTTTAACAAATTAAATGAAGGCATTTAATGTCACTGCATTCCAAAAATCCTTCTGGGACAGAACAACTAGTTCATCACGTCCTAGATAATTGCTTTCTTCAAGGTAAAACTTTTCTAAAATCTCTTCCTATGTCCTACTGTTTTTAAAGTGAGAAGAAAATCATTTATCTAAGACCATGCACATAAGGAATAGTTTTAACATTCAGATTTGGTGTTTAAATGTATGTGTCTGCACGTGTTCTAGCAGTGTAATGTCCCTTTATAGTTATTTGTGGGGCCATAGTTGGGTGGCCTCCAGTTGCCATTTCAGAAGGGTCTGGGTCTACTCTGTGCTCTGTGTTTTATCTGCCATGCCTTACCCAAATGATCTGAGTATCCGAGACCATCTCCAAGGGCACAAGTCACCTGCCAGTAGGCAGCTAGATTAGAGTCCTTCCCACTCCAATCAATGATTTTGGAGAAGCAGACTAAGTAAGCACACTGCATAGACAACTGAATTCATTCTGGTTATGTTGAATAGATATCCATTGACTGCACCAGAAGCTTTGACACCCAAAATTTTGGTGTCTTCATCCTCATCCCTCCAAGCCTTCCAGTAACTCCTGTTTACTAAATGAGGTTTATTTCCTTCCTTCCCTCATGTGTGTAGATACAGTTGCTGAAAACCATTTTTGTCCCTCCAAGGCCACAGGAAATTGTGCACAATGACCTTTCCACGAACTTTTTCATACAAGTCAAAGAATGCAATTTCTTTCCTTCCAACCTGCCTACATTTCTTCTGCTTCTTTTCTCTAATGGCTGAACATTTATTTCATTTTGTTTTGTTGTAAGATATGACAGAAAAAAGTTTGCAATTCTTGGAATAGGCACTAAAGACTTTCTTAATGCCGAAGATCGCGAAAAATTACCACGGGCATTACAAACATTTATGACATTTGTACAAAACTTAAAAAAATATTTACTTTTCGTAGAAATGTATGAGTTTCCCCTCTCAAGACCACCTAAACAAGGACTGGACTACTGGAGTTCTTCTGTATTTTTGTTTTTTTTTAAAAAAATTAGGTTTTTTTTGAGAAAAGATGGTGTTTTACCAGGAAAATTTGCATTCTGCAAAGGACTGCCATGCTTAAGTTACTGAAAACCTTATTTTATGGTCTTCATTAGACTAAAATTATGATGCATTAAATGTATATTTCAGCAAAATATGTTAAAGCATTGAAGGTCTTTTCACAGAATCACAGAATCATCAAGATTGGCAGAGACCTTCAAGATCATCTAGTCCAACCTATCACCACCATAATCACCCCTAAACTGTATCCTCAAGTGCCATATCCAGACACCTCATGAACGCTACCAGAGACAGTAACACCACCACCTCCCTGGGCAGCCTATTGCAATGCCTGACCACACTAAAAGTGAAAAAAAATTTTCTAACATCTAATCTAAATCTTCCTTGGCATGACTTAAGGCCATTTCATCATGTCCTTTCACTTGAAACATGGCAAGGGAGACCAACCCCCACCTCATTCCAACCTCCTTTCAGGTAGTTGTAGAAAGCAACGAGGTCCCCTCTGAGCGTCCTTTTCTCCAGACTAAATTCTTTCAGCTGCTTCTCACAGAAAATATTTTCTTGACCCTTCACCATCTTTGTTACTTTTCCCTGGACATGGTCCAGCACTTCAATGTCCTTCTTGAAGAGAGGGGCCCAAAATTGAACTGAGTACTCAAAAGTGCAGCCTCACCAGTACAGCAGGACAATACAATGTCTGCAAAAGTCAAGCTAAATTGTCATCAGTATTGCCCATATTCATTTCCTGCTGTACATACAGTTCTGAGTTATAACAAAGCATTACTTTGCATTTGTGCAGTATCTATGCTCATAAATGAGCTCTCCTGCTTAATACCCATCCTTAGAAATGAGACTGATTGGCAGCTGAGGAGAGCTTAGGTGTTTAATAACATTTGAGATACATTAGGAAATCGAAAACATCCATCCCTGTGGGATTGTCAGCTGTAATACAGTATATGTGGGAACAGGAGTTGAGGACAACTGGAATATTCAACGTAACACGTATTGCACAGGAGGCTATGTATGTTGTGCACTCAAGCCCAGTGTCTCATCCAGAGGGTGATTAGAGGGTAGCAGCATTGTTCCAGTGTCTGAAGAGATGTGATTATTCCAGGTGTCATCTGTTGGTCACTTCTAAGCATCATCCACTCTACATTAATATGGACTAAATAGACCATATTTAGTTCAGTGAGGTTCCTAGCCTCACTGTGTGGTCATTGTGGAAGACTTTGTGGACACTTCCAGAGTCTTCAACAGACTGTGTAAAGACTTTGAATCTGTTACTCCCATAGAGACACATATTTATTGCCTTCAAATGTTGCTAGGTACCTTTGCCCATACAAATGACTCAAGTCTAAATAATCTACAAGATTAAAGGTGATATTAATGTTCAGATCAAATATTTAGTGCTGAGATCTAAGCTGGGCTCTAAGGCACATAAGTAACCTGGACATTTTGATTGTAGCCCAGACTCAGTGGACTGGAAGTTGAATGCTCATACCCCATTTTTCTTGTTGAATATCTTCTCCATAATTGTCATTGCTCTCTAATGGCTTTTCACCATTTATCTGTAGGACATTAAAGAGGTCTTATCAGAAAATTCTGAGCATCACAAGAAATTCTCAATGTCATGAAAAGAAAAATGTAAAATGATTATTTTTTATATCAAAGGTGCATATATTTAATAACCAGTATAAAAAATAAAAAATTACATTCCAACAGAATTGTTTTATTAGTTTAGGATAAGAAATTGCAACACAATCTTAACTTCTGATTAAAACATTTGTGTTTCTGTTGCAGATTGCCACAGAAGCGATAGAAAATATTAGAACTGTTGTTAGCTTGACCCGAGAAAGAAAATTTGAGTTGATGTATGGAGAACATTTGATTGTACCATACAGGTATAATAAAAATAACTAAGCTAAAAAAATATATCTGTAATAAATTGCACACATTTACTTCAACAAAAATAGATTTTTTTTGTAGTGTGTATGATTTAATGTATAATTTATTTACTGCAGAATTAATGTAAATATTTTGCATATTTTTTATTAACAAACGCAACCACCACCAGCTAACTTTTTTTTAAACTTGATTTAATTAATTTTCATTATAATATTGGTATCTTCTAATACAATTTCACTTAGTTTGGAAAAATGTTAAGTGAGCTTTGGAAATGATCTAATTTGAATTTCCACCTGAAGTATTTTTGATATTTAATTAAAAGCTTTTTAATGTAATTTGAATATTACATTCTGCCATTTTTTAAAGTATTAGTGGGAATGAAAATGTTTGAGTAATTGCTTATTGGTTTGTAGCTGAAAAAAAAAAGTAGTATAAATCTACCTGGACTAAATAAAAATTTAAAAGTCCTAAAGTGAAAAACTTAAAAGATTCTTTCAAAGAAAGTTTTATTTTTTCTAGAAGGGAATGTTTCATTTTCAGATATCCATGAGAAAAGTAAAGGAAATGACAGCATCTGTACACAGATGTAACAGGAGACTAGTGGCGATGCCACTAATACATCAGCCATAATAATTGAGTGATTAGAGCACAGTGCAGGACATAAAAGATATTGCTTAGCCTTTTTCTCAGGCTGCTGGGTTTTGAGTTCATATCTCACAGCTTTCAGAACAGTCTCTCACCATTCTCAGGGTTGACGTTGATGGGACTGCTCTGAGACTTTCATCTTACTGTTGTTCTGGTATAAATAAGAAGTTACTGCCCTATGGGTCAGTTTGTCTGGAAGAGACAAAGATGTGATTTTTAGTTAATGTTTCAGTGTATGTGCACTTCCCATTCATAATAGTATCAGCTAAAGTCGGTTGGTATTTGCATGTTAGAACTTTAGTATGATTGTACACTTTGATGAAAATATGCATTCTTTCTTACAGAAATTCTGTGAAGAAGGCACATATATTTGGCTTTTGTTTTGCCCTTTCCCAAGCAATGATGTTCTTTACCTATGCTGGCTGTTTCCGGTTTGGTGCCTATCTAGTGGCACGTGGACACATGGAGTATAAAAATGTATTTTTGTAAGTATCACATTTGCAATATTTTTTCTGTCTGTCCAGAAAAATAATTTATTATTTAAGAGACAATAACTCAATACAGGGCTATGTAAACAAGTGTGAAAAGACTGAGATTCTATCCGTATAGATAGCAGTGACCTCAATACCCAAGAATGTCAATCATACCAATTTTTTGTTGGCAACCTAATTGTGATTAACACAGCTCATTTTGACTGGAAGATGTTGGAAAGTGCCTGCATCCCATGTGCTAGCTGAACATCTCTAGTCAGCTGAGTGAGTGAACTTCCAGTGGCTCATTTAGACTTGAAAGGGATTGTTTGACCTAAAATTGTGTGAGCCCTCCTAGGCTGTTTAAATGCAGAATAAAACAGATTATTTTATGTAGCTCTGAAAAGACAAAATTTAAAGTATTAAATCTATTTTACTGTGCTTTAAAAGAGGATAAGAGGTCTCATATGTCAAATACCATTTCTCAGTGATAGGTAATCCTCTTTTGTGTGGCAGTAATTAATAGCTGAAGACAGTAAGTTCTTAAACTATTCTAATGTAGCCTATAAAATTACATAAAATTTCATAAATTTACATTAAAATCACCATAAAAAATAATAGGATAGTTTTCAACCTTTTTTGGTAT
This sequence comes from Empidonax traillii, assembly GCF_003031625.1. Classification (NCBI taxonomy): domain Eukaryota; kingdom Metazoa; phylum Chordata; class Aves; order Passeriformes; family Tyrannidae; genus Empidonax; species Empidonax traillii. Next base: position 329,079 of record NW_020955812.1, read on the forward strand.
TGTAAACCCTGCTATTTTTTCCATCAGAGCTCCGATAGAAAATTAAATCTTTAATGTCACCTTGTTACAGGCTTGATTTCTTACTTTTGTTGATGCCTTAAAAATTGATCACTAACTCCCAAAGGTCATGGAACCATAGAGAGAAAATCAAAACAAGAGTAGGATTAGAGTAACAATTATGCCATCCATTGACCCCTTTCTTTATAGCCCCAGCTGAGATTTAATATAGTTAACCAGTATTAATAACTAAAGAAATTAGTGCTAATAAGTAATGAAAACACTGAATTTGGAATGCAGACATGTTTAGTTCACATCCTTGAAAGAGGGTAAAAAGGAATTTGTGGAGCTAAATGAGTAAATAAAGCAATAATAGTTGGTTACTACTTTATTCTTTCTAAATTTTGCCATCTTTTTTCTCTGAGTGAAAAAAAAAGTTGCAACCCCATTTCCATTGTCCTTTTCTTCATTGTCTATTGAATTTTTTTTTTTGTTTCTGATGTCTTTCATAGAGTGTTTTCAGCTGTTGTATTTGGTGCAATGGCCTTAGGACAAACCAGCTCTTTTGCTCCAGACTATGCCAAAGCCAAGATATCAGCAGCCCACCTGTTTCGGCTGTTTGAAAGAGTGCCCTCAATAGATAGTTACAGTGAGGAAGGAGAGAAGCCTGTAAGTAAGCCATGTGTAATGGGTGATATTATCTGTTGGTTACATGAACAGCATTCTTCTTACTTCCTTCAAACTGATTTTTCCTCTCCTGATTACATCCTTTTCCCAATGCATTCTTGACACTTTATCTGAACACAACATGGACCAAGTTGTTTACTGTGAGTCCAGCTTTTGCTCATTATTTGTTTTCAAAACCCCTATTGATTTCGGGGAGGGGAGTAAATACTTCTGCAATTCTATTTGAATCATCTGTCAAACTGTCTTAAAGATGTAACGGTGATGCTCTTTTAATTTCAGGAAACATTTGAGGGAAACATAACAATCAAAGATGTGGCATTTAACTATCCAAACCGACCAGAGGTCAAAATCCTGCAGGGTTTGAATCTAAAAGTAGAAAAGGGACAAACTCTGGCTCTTGTTGGTAGCAGTGGCTGTGGAAAGAGTACTGTTGTTCAGCTGCTTGAGAGATTTTATGACCCACTTGGTGGAGAAATGGTAAGTATTTTTTCAAGAACATGTCAATAGATTAGTTGAGGGTGTGCTTACTGGTTTTATGTGATGTGATGAAGTATAATAGATATTTCTAAGTATTTAAATGTTAAAGATCAGCATTTGGCTCATCAGGGCTCCTTAACTGAATGAGATGTATGTAAGTCCCAGTTTCCCACATTATAAGGAATTAAAGGAGCAGGATCTGCATGGTAAAAATATGCCTTACCTATGACCTAACGATGGCTTTGAATCCAGGGCAAATTTCCTGAGTTTTTTATATTATTAACACTTTAAAATTTGTTAAATATACATATACGTATCTACTTCTGTATAGTGTACTCATAGAATTTGCCATCTATGTTATTTCAGAAATCCAAAACCAGTGAACATTGCCAAAAACAATTTTTATCATAATTTCTACTTGTCAGAAACATCTTTCAGAGTATGTCCACATACCATGTGATAGACTCTAAATATTTTAGTACTTTTAGTTTAAAATACATGTAAAGTTTCCTACACTACCTATTCAGCAACTTTACATATTTTTTTTCACATAACAGTATTGTTTATTGCTGCTGCTCTTTGATGTAAATGTGCTCAGAGATTATGTCTGAAAAAGAAGGTGCACATTTTGGGCTGGATGAGATAAGAGGATTTCAGAACTTATATCTGCAGAGATATTCACAAAAAATAAAGCAATACTTAAATAAGACCTAGATGCAATGGAAAAGATTTTTTTGGGGGTGGAAATGCCTGAACATGTCCAGTGTAGCAAAATGATGTGTAGAAAGTAGCAGAACAAGTTCCCCAAAAGTGTGTTTAACCAAGTCTGACTTCCTCACCAACTATTTTGACCTTGTATCCATAAATAACCAACCGTGGTTTACTGAAAGGAAAAGCACAGACCTCTGGCATAGAAACCACAAAAGTGGTGGGCTAATCCAGAAGCTGAGTTGCCCTGTGAATTGAGGTGAAAGGGTTGTGTTTTTAAAAGCAGTAACTGTCCAAGCAGCTGTACACTAAAGTGAGCAATTGTGCTGGTCTGATAAGGAGAGTAACTAAGCCTAAAAGTCATGATGTTTGATATGGTAGATCCGGAATGCACAGTAACTGTATTCTCTAGTTACTTCAGTGATTTTTCACATCAGATAAGGGACAGGAGGCAGATCTTAGCAACCTGCAAATCAATTGGAATTCTAAGTAAAAAAGACGGTAAATACCTATATAGTCAAAAGCCATTTCTCCTTTCTAGCTTATTTTTCCTGCTGAAGAAAGAAATGAAAGAACATTACCCAAGGTTCTCTGAAATTGCCTCAGCATATCCTATCTTCCAAATTAGTCTTCAAAATCCTAATTAAATCTGGAAACAAAGAAAGGGACTGAGGCAACACTTTTATAAAATAGCCCTTAGAGAATTTTGGGATATAGGGGAGAAGGAGGGCAAGGGATTACGTGAGCTTTCAATTGATCTCTGTAAGGAAACAGTTGCAATTGCACAACTTCTGTGTCTGAATTTACAGCAAGTCTCAAATACATATATAGCCATGTGACTAAAATTTAAAATGTTTGCTTTCTCAGATTTTTGATGGCAAAGATGCAAAGGCACTGAATATCAAGTGGCTGAGAGCTCAGATTGGTATCGTCTCACAAGAGCCGATCCTGTTTGACTGCACTATTGCTGAAAACATCGCGTATGGAGATAACAGTCGTCACGTGCCATTCGAGGAAATTGTTAATGCAGCAAAAAAAGCCAATATTCATACCTTCATTGACTCTCTGCCAGATGTAAGTTATCCCTTTTCTTTCCTACTTGGAAATGGAGGTGACCTAAAGTGGCAGGGAAAAATTGTGTCTGCTTATAAATATCTGGGGTACAGTGATTCCCTGAGATGCAAATAGATCTGAAACAATTTTTAAAACATTTTTCCTTTCTCAATTGTGTTTACCATGATTATTTTTACGCTGGGAAATTCCCGTGTCAAGTAGAGAGCTGAACATTCAAGATCTCAGGGAAGAAAAGGACACAATTGTAACTAATTGAGAGCTGGAAGTGAAGGGTAGAGGTTTTTAAGTAAATGGAACCTTTTTTTTAAGCTCTTGTCCATCTCAAGCATGTGTAAAAGAATCTGCTAGACTGACAAGGTTGCACTTTTCTTCTAGTTTACCTGGTCAGAATTTAAATTTCTAGTATTCCTATGGTCCAAAAATAGAGTTTTTCACATATATATATCTGACCGACACATAATGATGTAAGAATGAGCATCTTGATCAGACAAAAGGTCTGCCATGACATAATCTTGTCCCAAGCAGTGACCACCAAGATGTATTTACAAATAAGTATTCAGAAAGGCTAAACATTTAATCCCATTTCCCTTGAATTCTCATCTCTACTTTGCATAATTTGTGATTTGGGAAGTTTCTAAGATAGAAAATGTTTTTTATTATTTAGTTTTGTATAGATTTTTCTTCTGTGTGTTTGATGAATCAATTTCTAACTTATGCCAACTTGCATTCAAAAATTTCTGAAGCTGGGACGTTGCCAGCTTAGTTGTGTGTTGTATATATTCAGATTAATTTCAGGCTAATAAACGGCTTAAAAAATTACAAAAGCCAAGGACCATGATTTTTGCAGACCATGTTTACTTTTCAATGACTTATCAAGATCTGCTCTTTCCAAAACTTTGTAGAGAAAGCTCATGTTATACAGTGATGTCTCAAACAACTTTGGTGCTTTTTGCAAACAAGTGTTTAATACCTCATAGATTACCATAACTTACATATGACTTTGTCCAGGGGCCTGACTGGTCTGCCTTAACTCACACAACTCAGTTAAAAGCATAATTGTCCTGACAGAGACAGATAAAGTCTAACAATGTCTGTATCCATATAAAGATAAATAATTTGGCCTGAATCTGATACATCTTACACGTTGCTATTTTTTTCAAAAGTTGGTTAGAACAACTGATTTATTTGGACACTAGCTTGGAGTGTTTTAAGTCAGAGTTTGATCCCCAGTATTGTCATGGACTTCCACTGATCTTTGGTGTTCTGTCTCCTGATTGAGAAAAACATTGCCATCCAACTCTAGAGAGTGTTGTTGCTTGGAATTTAGGAAATACTTGATGTTACAAAGAAGTCTCCTGGTGAAAGATCTATAGATGTGTGTCAGCTGGCAGTTCTGATCAGTTGTTTTCAGAGAGCTACTGGCATGGAATATGCAGTTTATGGGTGGCTGGTGTCAAGGTTGATATGCTTCAGTATACTTCAGAAATGATTTGCATTCATAGCCTGAACTTAATGTATTCTTTCCAGAAATACAATACCCGTGTAGGAGACAAGGGAACGCAGCTTTCTGGTGGTCAGAAACAACGCATTGCGATTGCCCGAGCTCTTGTGCGTCAGCCCCAAATCCTGCTACTGGATGAAGCTACTTCTGCCTTAGACACAGAAAGTGAAAAGGTAACTTAAGTTTAAGCCAGGAGTCTGGAATCTAAATTCCGTCATTCACCCCCTTTTTTTTTCTTACATCCTGATTGTTTTTTTTACTGTCCCAGATTGAAGGCAAAAGCTGGACATATGGTGTCTTATGCAAACTATATATTTATGCTATTAATAGACAAATATAGAAGTCTTACTCCTTTCTGCAAAAAAAACCAAAAAAAAACCCCCCAAAAAACCACACACACCCAAAAAAAAAAAAACACCAAAAAAACCCCACAACCAAAACACCCAAACCAAAAAGTACTTTTTGCATCTATATGGCAGTAGACAGATTGAAATTGCAATGAAGAATGCATTCCCTAGCCTAGAATTCTTCAGGCTTCAACTGAAAAAGTGCTATAAAACCTGACACACAAACTGCAGAAGGCAAAAAGATGAGGATGCTGTCAGAGAAGTTTTTTTTTCTGTGAACTAAGTCTTGTTTCATAAGCTTTCTTCTTCTCAGATTGGTCTCGAGTCCTTGCTACATGTTCATGGTTAGCACAATAAGTTCTAATGAAAATTTTTAGAACACTTACTTCTTTCTTAAGCCCAAAGCTGCAGTCTTGGTACAACAGAAGTATAGTCTAGCTGTAAAAAAATCAACAGAGTCCACAAAACCCCTTACTATTAATGAGACAAATATTATATGAAATATTATAGAGAGAAAAGTTAAAACTTTTGAACTAAGTTTTTATCAATTGTAGGCATAAAAATGAGGCTTGAAGGGAAAATGCCATTAAATAATCCCATGATTCATTGTTTTCTTAATTATGTGCCAGTTAGGCACATAATTGAAATTTCATTTCTTATTTTATTCCATATTAATAAACATAGGAATAAATAAAAGAAAGAAGAGATTCTTTTTACTGTTTTTCTGCCACTCCTAGCTTTACGAAAAAGATGATTCATGAGAGTCCCTGCAAAATCATGAGAACTAGTATGATAGCGGTTGACCCAAGAATACTGACTTGACTCCCATGTACAATTAATCTGTCATGAAAGGGACCTATGGAGGTCCCCAATTAAACATCTTTATACAAGGGCCAATACTGAATTCAAACTGAGACTGCTTAATGCTGTGTCTGGAAGAGTCTTTGAAAATCTCCAAGGAGATTCAGCAGACATTCTTTTGTCCCAATGCTTAATTATCCTTACAGTGAATACTTTTTTTTAATATCCAGTCAGAACATCTCCTGTTACAATTTATGACCATTTTCTCTTGTTCTCCTGCCATGCACCTCAGTAATGAGCCTGGTTCCATCTTATCCTCTTAACTATCACAGCGTCATCTGCTATAACAGTTTTGACTCTTTGCCAACACAGGCTAATCCTAAATCAGGAAGCTCGAGCAAGATATTCCCTTTCCCTCACTCTCATATTGCAGTTAACTTCACAGCTGTCAGAATAGTTCACCTTTTGGTTTGTTCGTTGTGCAGATTGTTCAGGAAGCGCTGGATAAAGCCAGAGAAGGCCGTACCTGCATTGTGATAGCTCACCGCCTCTCCACCGTCCAAAACGCTGACAAGATTGCTGTGATACAGAATGGCAAGGTTGTAGAGCAAGGCACCCATCAGCAGCTTCTGGCTGAAAAAGGCATCTACTATTCTCTGGTCAATGTTCAAAGTGTGTAATGCAACACATAGTATAAAGGCAGTACTTATCTATGAATTTCCACAGGAGCTACTTCTGTCCCTGTAATTATTTCAATATCAACAGTCAGTCTTGATACTTTTGGTTTTCTTCTTTCCTTTCATAAATCATACATAACTAAGTAAATATGTAACAGTTTCTCAGCACTAGCTTTCATTATTCACACAGCTTTATGTGTGGCCAAAACAGTGGCCTATTACCCTCATGGAAGTAGGAGCATGCTAAGCCAAATGTAATTAATATTAGCTTGCTTTGAACTCTGTCAAAATTCACATTAATCAGGCATATCTGTTAAGCAACTTAGAAACATTTTCATGCTCAGTAGAAGTAGCTTTGCTGTTGTCAGAAAGACACCTCAAGCCTTATCCTCACTGTGCCTGTCTAAGACACAGTCAGTCCTGGCCTATTAGGCTTGTTACCAACTTGTTACGAGAACTTGCAGGTCAGCTGAAGTTTCATTCCAGATACCTCTTGTGAAGTTTCAGCCTGGGATGGTAGTAAATGTCTTGAAAACACGGGCAAAGGCTGAAAACAAGGATCCCAGAACTGCAAGTACCTCAGTGGTGGTTGATTACCGATCATCAAAGAGTTGCAACCTTAAGAGATGGAAAAAGATGTAACACAGTAAAAGAAACAGCAGATCAGAAAAAAAAAAAAAAAAACAACAAAAAAAAAACATAATGGATGGGCAAGACAAAGCACCTGCTGCAGCCTGGGAAAGAACTATCTGCAAGTGTCTTGAAGTCCTAGGGTTCAGAGATCAAAGACTAAGAACTCTCTGAAGACTGCAGTGTTTTATAAAAGGTGAAAATCCTGGATTTGGACTTGGAGGGGGGGAAGGAAGGCATCTTTTTCAGTGTTACCATCCTTCATTGAAGAGCTCTGGAACCCGATCACCATGACTAAGACTCTCAAGGACTGTAATTATTGGTGCTAAATCCTTGGCATCACCTCTGTGGCATTGTATATTATTTGCTTATTTAGGATGACTGTTAAGCGCCAGCTGCTTTCAGTATGTAGTGATATTGATTTGTAATTATTAATAACAAAACCTAAAGCAATGTATATTGTTAATGAATATTTATTCAGTAAAGTTTTGTTTTTAAGTTTAAAACTGGCCTGATTTATCAATCTTCCACAATTCCATCCTATCAACTTCTGTTTCCCTGAGACTTATATATATGATCTGTCTTACATACCTCTAGGTATTTATACACACAGATCTAGATATTTATACACACATTAACTAGGCTTATCAATGTACTAATAACACTTTAGAATGTTGACTGATGCAGTCTCATTGGAATCACATACCTATTTTCTTTTGTTTCTATCTTAAGTGGAAAACCAATTCGACTAGCAAATTTGTTTGTTTCTTATTTATGCATTACTCGATACAATGAGAAAGGCTATTATTCTGCATAATAATATAAATAAGTTATACTTGCAATTGCAAGAATTGAATAGATACTCTTTACCATTACAGTCTGAAGATTCAGGTGAGAACATACTTAGATTTTTTTTTTCTTTTTCACAGAATCCTGGGTGTTATTATTTTGTTTTTAAACTAGGAATTTTAATTTTGATGAAACAGTTTCCAGTGATTGGATTAGTAATTATTATATTATATCCCCAACTTATGTCATTTTGAAGATTCTTGATTTACCAGACATATCTAGCTCTTTATGAAAATCAGGATAACACCGTTAATATTTTACCACAGATATCTGAAAATCAGTTTTTTTAATCCTAGCCACATAGTTTAAAATATATTTCAGAAATTCATATCAAATGTAGAAACTTTCTAAAACAACTTATTTTTCCCTATCCTTTTCTTCTACATTTCTAAAGAAATACTTCCTCTTTGTTGAGATATATACCTAAGTTTTCATAATAATTACAAATCCACTGTAATTGCTTCAGGAACTATGCTGTTCACAATTACTTTCTTTTCAGGATTTTCTTTCCGAAGACTACAATTGCCATATTACTACAGTTGAGCTACCACTAGATAACTCATCATGTAATTTATAGTCACAAAGCCAAAGGACGGGGAAGAACACCTCCAAAAATGTGTTCTTCACCACATTCCAGTCATACATCTTCTAATTGCAATGCATTACCCAAAGGAAGAGTTGACTGAACTAGGACAATTCTGCTTTAAGGACCACATCTTTCCAAAGGGCATAAGAGACCTTACTCCATAGCTTTGCCTTTTCAGTTAGGCTCTGAGATATTTTGGTTCCCCTTAATGTCATAAAATACTTGACTGAGCTCTTCCTTGTTGGCATAGTCAACTCTTGTCTTTAACCATAAGTACCCTAAATCTTTGATGATAGGTATGTGTTGTTATTCTGAAGTAATAGGCTTTTTTTTCCACTGTCATGTTCTTCTTTTGACAGTCTGCATCAGTTTCAAGTAGAACTTACTGTTTTGAGGGAAGGTGGTTTAGCAGTTTTTCCACACATTTCTTGCGCCTATTGACCTTTGCAACAAGTCTTTAGAGAGATGTCAGCACTGACACCACCTTGGCAATCCTAACCACTTTGTAAGCATATGCCACTGACCATGGAGAGACAGGAAGCACGAATGACAACAGTCCAACAGCCTGATAGCCCTCCTGCTGAAACAACTGATCAAAATAGAATTCTCAGAAGAAAAAAAGGGTTTAGGCCTAGAAAGTCTTCCTTATTGCAGATTCTTTTCAGGGTGTTGCTATTGCCCAGCATTCTCCAGCATACTTACCCCTACAAGGACAATTTGCTGTTCCTTATGAACCAAGTACCTTACTATTAAACCCTTCCATGATTTCTGACAGTGTGAGAACATAAATAAGCTCCGTCGCCTCAAGAGTGTCTGAAGGAGTATTTCTCACCAGTGCCATGTACCACCTGCAAAGGAACACTACATCAGTTCTGGATCTTTACTAGTCTATTCTTCTTCCCTCAAAGTTCATCCTGAACTATCCCACATATTGGGATAAGTTAAAAAATCTTCCCCCTGACACTGACTTCCCCTCAGTCTAGCTTTAATGGAACCAGTTCTCCTCTCTTTCAAGTAAATCTTTTGAACCTGTTGTCTCTTTCTTGCTGCTCTACTGGTCTATGAAAACAATCTTCCTGGTAGCATTAATTTCTGTAAGGCACTAAAGATCTCATTGAAGCATTTCTAAAGAGTAATCCTTGTAATTGTTCACAGTAGAAATAGAATAAAGTTAATCTCCTCGTCAGGGTGTATGGTTTATTTGTACATTTATAACACTTCCTCCTACTCCTCTCCCTCAAAACATGGCAGAGTGCCTATCAATACAGGGTGAAAACACTCAACTAACAATTCTTGTGCAGAAAAAGCCACATCGTGTATGTATCTACAGACCATCTAAACAACTGTTATTGTCGAGTACCCAGTCTTCTAGACAAGTTGTCTAGAACAATGTAGTTTAGTCATTCATTCATTCTGTATTTCTATGAGAGGATGATATCTTTTATTCTAGTTACCTTAATGCAATAAAATGAAAGCAGAAAGTAAGACACGGGACCAGCAGCAACTTCAAATCCTTTGCTATGAATTTCATGGACTGTAGAGATATCTGAAGCAGAGAACAGGAAGGAAAGGTGCAGAACACGCAAGGACAACTATCTTTAGCACTCTCTGTTTTTGTAAGGTGAGTATATTTCCTTTTGTCTTTGTGTACTTTTTCCTGCATACATTTCATTCTAGCTGTACTCTTAACTAGGGACATCAGTATTATCATAATGCTGTTGTTGAAGAGATCTAGAACAGGACTGCATGTAAGTCAAAGTGAGCATTCACACCTTCTCTAAGCAAGTTCATATTCTGCAAGGTTAACAAAGGTCTGGCCAGGGAACAGTTCATCCCATTCTAGACCTGCTGTCACTAGCAGGTCAGATTAGCAACAACCTTGTATTGTGTCTCTTCCTAAGAGGATATAAGCAAGATTATCATAAATACTTATATCATTAATGCCTTGGTGTAGAGAAAATGAGTCACCCTTGTAAATGACTGCTCTACTGAAATAAGCATCTTAGATCCAGCACTATAATGTTTCATAAAAGTAGATCCATAAACACTGGCTGCAGCCTTATATTCACCAAGACAGAGACATATTTTACAGACATACTAGAAATTGTATGGAACTAATTTAAAATGCCCCAACATTTAAAGTAATTGATATTTTAGATAACTTGAAAGATAAATACTGCATCTATCTATATATATATGTGTATATTATCTCTGTCTTACTGGATTTTATTGAAGTGTCTATGGGTAGAAATGGTATCATTTATTTGCTAAGTAAAGGAGACAAATATGTTTAAAAATTTTTTAATACTGCAAGGAATTGTCCTAAGAGAGAATAACATGGTTCTTATATCATCTTACAATCAGGAATAGTTTTATTACTGTGTTAATTCTGATTTGGTTCTCAAATCACAGATGAAAAATAGTTAAGAGAATAAGTTGATTAATCTAAGAAAAAAATTAAGTTCATGGTATGTAAGATATTAAAATGAAGCCATGTTGAGGAAGAAGGAATGTATATCTATCTAACACAGTAGCTCCTAGTTCCCACTTGCTTTTAGAGTGTCCTTAGTGAGGTCAGCTTTATTTACAGCAATATATAAAAGAAGCCAGGGCAGAATTTAGAAAGAACAAGCTACTATAGGTGTGAAGTGACCAGCATTCTCTACACTCTTTTTGAGGCTCTGACAAACTGTTAATGCTGGCATCACAGTTTTATCTTTCTAGGCACTCCTGTCTTCCCCCAAGATTAATTTCTTCTTGCTTTTACATATATCACATTTTGTACTGTTTCATTTTGGATTAATCAATGTGCCTGATTCTTCAGTCATTCCTTGATATGTCCATATTTCATAGATTGTGCAACAAAAAACCCCCCAAAAATATATGCATACATTCCAAGGGATAGGTAGAAGGCAGCACTATGGAATTATGAAATGCTACTCCATTTATAAAGTGAATTCCTAATCTAAATTAAGTTTTCTCAAGATTTTCCTTTCAGTAGATCTACAGAACATTTATCTCCACATATCTGCCTATTCCTCAGTGTAAAAAAAGGTGAGTTATTTAAGATGAGAGTTATTTACATATCTGCTAAATCAGAAACAGCTCAGACATTACTCTTCATGCATGCTAGAGTTGAGAATTACAGTTCAGGATGTTAATACTTCCCTGTTCAGCTTGTTAAGGGTGCATTCAAGAAAACATACAACAATCTAATTTTTCAGATGTTTATAGTTTTCTTTCCTGCAGTTTCCTGAGGAACTTGATAAATTATCAGAAACTTCATTTCTCACTTGGCTGTCCTTTTGAGACATTTGAAATCTTTTTCCTGAAGACATGATTATTCTTTCTAACTCTTGTTTTCCCATTATTGCCTATGAGACTTCAATGACAGAAAAAATAAATGATTTCCATCTAAGAATCTTGCATCGATAAAATTTCAAAATATCCATCAAAATTTCTCTAGAATTGCTCACTAAAAAAAATGAAAAGCTAGGAGGAATTTCTGTGTCTGAGCTTTAACACCAGTTTCCTTTGAGTTCGTGGTGACAGTTGTGTATTTCCTTCTTTATCACCCAGTATTATAAATAAAAAAATTTTCTTTCCGTGGCTGTGTCTTTAATTTGCCACATGATGGCCTCATTTGTTCAGAAAATGGCTACACTGATCTGCTCCTACGTGCATATCTTGTACATTTCAGTATATGCAGTATCCTGTCTAATCCAAAGAACAATACTCTTATGAGCTGCTGGTTACTGTCCAAGATACCCACTCTCTTTCCTGCCTAAGGGAACAGTATGATACAGTCATACCTGCCAGTATTGCTACCAAATCTTCTAAAGTCGGAGTTCTTAAGACCTAGACTAAGGCAGCAGACAATAACTGCTCATCCCAGCTTGTCCTATGTCAAGCAGTCCTACTGGAGGCAACAAATGATGGTAGATAACGTTTATCTTTGCATTTAAATCAAAGGCCTTTCATTTATTTCTTCCTGATTTAATCATATTTGTCACAAAGCCTGTTAAAGTAGAAGGATTAGAAAGAATCTTCCCATGTATTAAAAGTACTTCATAGTACTACAAGAGCAAAGAGGTTTTCATTTATTCTGAGTAATTTGATTCCAGATATAGAGTTTGAGTGCTATTTTTCTGAGTTATTTCTTTAGGAGATATTACATTCAACAGCACTATCATTCTACATTGCCCCATAAATTTTAACCAGATAAGGGAAATTTACAAAATAAGATATTAAATGCTACAGTTATGTTAAAGTGAAACTGTTTACCTGTGAGACAACAGGCATCCTAACACCAATATTAGCGTTTTATAGTAGGTGAATTTAGTATTTTCCATTAATGGAAGATAAGAGTATTACATAAGTTCTTGATTTTGCCATTATGGACAGGAAATTCAATGTTTCATTCAGTGTAATATACCACAGACTTTAAAACAAATGTACAACACACTTTCATATTACCTAAATTAAAATAATACTTTCAAAATAATTTTATTCTCTAATTGCTTAAACTGCAGTGAGAACACAGAGATGGTTTATCACTTTACACTGAGGATAAGTCTGTTTCTAGGACGAGATTGCTTCACAAGAAGAAATATCTGATGAGTATAATCACAGGTATCACAAAGAAAAATTGTTCTGAGGATGTGCTCCTATCCAAGAAAAAAAAAAATTTAATATAACTACACAATTTAAAACTTTAGGTCCCAGCTGAGAGGAAATGTACATCAGTTCAGATAGTAAATAGTTTTGTGTTTGAGACTCAAAATCAGAGTTGACATTTCTGGGAAGCCTCATGGAGCACTAATGCAGCAAGTTTAGGAGTTTTTGGTGGGTTGCTGATTGTGCAGTTGAGCATTGGTCATGGTAGAATTCTCATACTATTGCTTTCAAATAGCAGAAGAGCAGCTGCAGTCCACCTGCCCATAACCCCTTACCTGTCTCCTTCCTGTGGACAGGGCAAACAATTTTTTGGATTTTTGCCTCAGGATTCCCATGTCGTGTCCAAAAGCGAAGCATCACAATATTCATGCCACTAAAAGGAACTTTTATATCATACTAAGTCAACAAAAATTTTCAACTATTGTTTTTATCCACACCTTTTTTTTTTAAATACTGGTGCAGCCTCATCTTGAATATTGTGGCAGTCTGGGGCACAAAAATATAAGAAAGATATCAAGCTGTTAGAATGTGTCCAAAGGAGAGCAACGAAGACAGGGAAGGACCTTGAGGGGGACGTGTGAGGAGCAGCTGAGGTCACTTGGTCTGTTCAGTCTGGAGGAGACTGAGGGGAGACCTCATTGCAGGTACAACTTCCTTGTGAGGGGAAGAGGAGGGGCAGGCACTGATATTTTCTCTGTGGTAACCAGTGGCAGGACCTGAGGGAATGGCCTCAAGTTCTGTCAGGAGAGGTTTCAGTTGGATCTTAGAAAGAGGCCCTTCACCCAGAGGGTGGCTGGGCACTGGAACAGGCTCCCCAGGGCAGTGGTCAGAGCACCAAGCCTGACAGAGTTCAAGAAGCATTTGGATGATGCTCTCAGTACATGGAGTGACTCTTGGGGATGGTCCCGTGCAGGGCTGAGGTTGGACCTGATGATCCTTGTGGGTCCCTTCCAATTCAGCATGTCCTGTGATTCTGTAGATAAAGCATATTGCAAAAGTTAAGCTTCACACATCAGTAAGAAATATTACACCTGATTCAGGGAGAATAATTTCAATATTTTCAAGTCGTTTTGCCTACTGACTTTGGTTTTAGAGATGATAAACAACTCCCTGTCCCTGGAGGTTTTTAAGATGAGACTGGATGTGATCCTTAGTGCCATGGTTTAGTAACCATGTCAGTGTTGGATCCAGGGTTGGACTTGATGGTCTCAGAGGTCCTTTCCCACCCCATTGATTCTATGATTCTATGATTCTATGATTCTATAAAATCAGGCCAGTTTCCTGAGAAAACATTGTCTTTGAAATGTGGAATTCAGGCTAGTGGCTGTAAAGTAGCTGAATTTAGCTATTTTTTTAACTCTTTATTTTATTACAGGTAGAATGTTTTCTTCTGGCTTCAGAAAATGCTTCATGCATTGCATAGCTTCAGTTGCCTTAAACATGATCAGAGGCTAGGTAAGGTGCTAGTCAGCTGTCTGCTCTTAATCTTCAGTATGATTGGGAGAAGAGCTGACAGAATGAAATTACTATCATGTGATTAAATAAAAGACAATTAGCAAGGTTTTCTATAATTTTGTCTCTGGCAAAATTTTTCTTTATTGCACCGTACATCAGTGAATTTTTCTACAGAAATTTTTCTTACGCTCTGCTGGAAAAATTGGAGGACGAAATGACCAGACACTAGGAAAGCTTTCATTCACTTCATGGCTATTCTTTATTGTAACAGAGATCTCAAGTTAATGTCCTCTAGATATTATTCTAATATTTAGCTCAAGGTTAATCTTATTATAAATAATGTCATGGAATTGAAAGAATTCAATTTTTGTTGTGTCTTTGAGCAGATGCCACTGTATGAGTTGGGGCCCCTTGCATTTTCCCACTCTAATCCCAGCCTGCAGATGGCTCCTGGAAACCTACAACCTTTCTGCCTGAAACTCAGTGGGAGGGTTATTCCTCCCTTTCCTGTGGGTCAGGACACCTTATTTTCCTCCCGTAACAGTACTCATGCCTTTTGCTCAGTGTATGTTCCTGCTCTTGCTCTTCATCCTTGTTCACATCTTTCACTTCTCAGTGTCCCCCTGCACTCTCCAACTCTCATTTTGCCACCTACCAGCCTTGAAACTTGGTTTCTCTTCTTCCTGCCACAACTTTCCTGTTCGTCCTTTTCTCTGATGCTTTCTTTCCTCTTTCCTCTGTGAGTAGGTAACCACCACAAGAGGGTAAGGCACAGACCAATGAAGAAATGGCTGCCACATGTCTGGTTCTGAGGAAGGTCCTGGGAGAGGGATCTCTCTCAGTTGGTTTTTGGGGTTTTTTTTAAGTGACGTTTCCAAAATTAAAGAAGGAACAGGATCAAAATTGCGATGTTGATTCAGGCAGGGGCTACCTTTTTCACTACATTTATAGTTGTTTTTACAAAAGGCTGGAAATGAACATTTGTGATCTTGGCACTCAATCCTGTTCTGGAATTCTCATCATCTCTCTGTGAAAAGGTAAGGAAAAAAATATGAGTTTTCAATAAACTAGTAAGCTATATCTTTTCTAATCCTATTTGGTGTCTGTAAGACTTAAAAATAAGTCTGTCTCTTAGTGAATTTAGACCTTGCCCACATATGGAAAAGCGTGAATAGCTGCATGATGACAGTGATACAGATGAAGTGCTGTGCCTCCACCATGGACTCAGCTACACTGCTGAAAAGTTTATGTCATTATAACACACCCTCACATGAACAGAGAAATAAGCAGTACCTATGTCTTTTCCACAAGTACTGTCAGTAAAAATAAATAAATACTCAAATGAAGTAAAACAGCACAGCTGCAGTTGTCAGAGGGATCTTGGTCAGCTCCCCTGACCATCCATAGTGAAGAAAGTATAGAATTGCAAATCCAACCTCATTTTTTGGCTGAAGGTAACACATGTTTTTCTAGCTCATGTATTTTATGTAAGCCAAGCATTGTTATGATGCCCTTCATTAAATGTGGGTTCTTTTGTTAAGTCTTTACAAATGAACAAAGCAAAAAGGAAGTTCAGTGCTACACATTAGGAATTTGTAGACATCAGAAAAATGCTTGAGCTTCTTCTACTTTTGTTTAAATGGAAGAGTTAAAATATTTTGCTTCTACAGAGAAAATTTCTGCATTCACTAATGAAGAGCTAACTGCATGTGCAAAAGCAGATGTTAAAGAGGAAGTTTTGGCAGCACTTCAGATGTGGTAGCATTTGGAGGACAGAGAAAAGGAAAGGTGAGAATAAAGTTTCCACAAGTTGTCTGTTTTTATAAGAGTGGCTAAAGGGTTTTTGCTTTTTATATATATTTTTACTGCTGATTTTTTTCTTTTCACTTATTTTTACTAGTTTAAAACAGCATCACAAAACATGCAGAGATGCAGTCCCTTTCTCAGCAAGAATATGGTCTTACAGGCTTCATAAACCCAGTGAAAGTTTTAAGCCAAAAAGATAGCCAATGGCAAAAAAAACCCAATATGGCACTAAGGTCATAAACCAAAGTCATGCACATGTATTATACTATGGAACATCATCCTTGCCACCTTTTTGATCTCCTACCTAAATATATTATGTAAATAATATATAAATAATGTATAAATATAACCAGCGTGACAACAAAAACTAGCAGGAGGTTTTCAACTCAAAATTCAATAGCAATTGTGTCACCCACAGAAACACATACCATCCCCTGGCCTGCATGTCCCTTTATGCTCCAGCTGTCATTGTCACCTCACTCAGGCAGCTAAAGAAGACCTTTGAGTGTCTCCACCCAGCTTTCCAGTTCACCACAGCATCTTTCCCTGGTCACCCAGTGCTATTCACTACCATCATAGCTCTCATCATCCTTTTCCTACTCATCTTCAAGGCACTGTTTGCCAGCCACTTCCTGCCTTGAGTGCACTAAATGTTATGTAGATGTTTCCTCATGGCTCAGAAGTGGGAAGGACTTTCCCTGTTACTGAGACCAGATACTGTTGTTGTAGAAAACAAATGTATTATTTAATCTCCCCTCCTTCATTCTAAAACCAGGTGGGCTTTTTAACTCTACTGCTGCAGGAAGGATATTCTGCTTGTTTGAACACTGAACATCTCTTCCCAACAAAATAGATACACAGCTCCTATACATTAACTTCTTCCTGTTCCAGCACTGAACCTTTGATTTAGTAACTCCCTCCTGTAGATTTACTTTTCTGTGCTTTTTATAGAAATAAATTATAGACTCACTCAGATGATGTTTTGCTAGGCCAAACAAATTATTTTAGTTTTTTCATACAGTAAAAGTTTGCAATTTCAATGGTCATATTTTTCTTTAATTTTGTCATACTGTATTTCACATAATTATGGTTCATCTACTTCTCTTACTACTACCACCCAGCATTATGTATCTAATTCTGTGAGATATTCCGGTATTCCTTTGTCCTGGTCCTCTCTGTACTCATCCTCTCAGTTTTGTATCTAGAAAATTTCATTATCATGAGTATTGTTTGCATGCCCAAGTCAGTAATTTAAGTAAAAACAATAAATCCCCAGACTGACTGAAGAATTAATGTTGTCAACTCCCTTGGGTACATCTCCCTGCCGAACACTTCTGTCTTCCTTCAAACTGTTTTTTATCTTACTATTCTTTTATTACTTCATAACTAGTGTTTAATAATTTATCTCATGGCTTTAGGATAAATTGGCATTAGTTGACATTAATGAATCCCAGTGGATTAGCTTCACTGGGTCTAGCCTCTCTAGAAAAAACAGTACTAAAGAAAAGTAATTGGGTTAATTCTTCACTTTCATAGCTCGTGATATAATGTATTTTTTTATGATTAAATTTACCCCCATTTATTTAAGATTTTATTATTTTCTTCAGGATTTGTTTGTAAGCTTCCTGTGCTGTTTTTGTCAAGATAAAAGTTTGCAATTTCTCAGGTTACTGTTTCTGTTATAACTCTTCAGACCTGTGGCTCTATCCATAGTTTGAAATACTCACTAAAACTCTTTGTTACTGAACCACTGTTATATTTGCCAGTTTATTCAATACTCTGGAAAAAAAGAGTTCATGATCACCATGAAGAGCACATTCCTTCCTTACCATTTTCCATTTTAGGTCTGATGTGGTAATTAAAATACCCTAATTTATTTTGGCCACCCTGCTTTTGTCACCATGCACTTTTGTGGGGTTTTTGTACTGAAAGTTGAGGCTGAACTAGAGTTTCAAAGCCATCCCTGGTGCAATTATCATCTCAGTACTTTTTAATTTATAAGACCCATGAAATGAAAAACCATTGTTGCAGACCTCTTCTGTGTATGTTCATCTGTAATTACATTAACATAAAATTGCTCAGTATATCACAAGATGAAATGCAGTCATTGCATTTTCTTCTACTCTTAGCAAGGCTTTCTCAGGCTTGGATTACTGTGTACAAAAGTCTTTTATAAATCTTCAATATTTTTCATGGGAAAGTTTATGCATATACAAAATTAAAGAAAAGGTAATTTCCAGTATGTTTTGAGGTTTTTTTGTGTTTGTTTTTTTTTTCCTCTTAGATACCAAAAAAACAGATGACACGCATATTGCTATCAAACAAGCTATTTCAGCCAACATTTCTATGGGTTTTGCTTTCTTTTTTTGATATATTCATCATGTGCCTTGGCTTTTGTTGATAGTTTCCAACTTTTATTTCACAATTCTAAAATTCTTCTGACTGAAGAGGTAATATCAGCTTCGGACAGTGAGAGTGCATCAGCTGTGAAGGCAGAACCAGACAAGGTCAGTATTGATCAGCTTTGAAATGCTTTTGTAAGTGCCCATGGAATTCAGTTAAGGATCTTATGGGTTAGGACTGAACAATAGCTGATGTCCCCAAACAAACTTTAGTCTTCAGAGTGCTGGAAAGCTCAGCTTGTGCTAAGAGCTAAATATTCCCAAGCATGTGTGCTATGCTGTTATTAGCACTCAGCAAAGTAATGAAAAAACAACTCAAAGGTGTCTTCAAGAGCAGCTGTTGCATGTTGACTCCTGTCTAGACAGAATTTATAAACCACGAAGACAACTGGAAACAGTAGCTAATCCTGTATTCCTTGTTGTCCGCTCTAAGCAAGTCTACAAACCATTTACAAAACAGTTTCATCTATTCCTCAAGGTGGTGCCTTGGACAACCCCTGTCAAATCATATTTGTTGTTTTTTTCCCCACCCCTGTTTCTTTCTCTTATTATGCCTCTATACTTATGCTCTGGATGAAGACAAATTCCCACCATTGCAAAAAACATTTGCAGCAATGATCACAGTTTTTCTATGAACAATATCTACAGAAAACATTTTTCTGGCATGCTATTCTGTCCCAGAAGTACCTTCATCATCAAAGATCTTTTAGTCCCTAATACTTACTTGGACACCTACTTGCCACTAATTTGAGGAAGAGCTAGACTCCTTGTCCACTAGTTCTAACTCCTGATAATTCACAGTACTCTGTGACACTGTGCTAGTTGTCACACACAGGGACCTTTCTCCCAACCCATGACCTCTCAAGTGAATCCCAGAGACAGGAGGACACAGAGCTGCTGATTGAGACATATTTGGTGGGATTCCCAACTAAGTGCTGCAATATAAAACATACACAGCTAGTTCAAACAAGTTACTTATCCTCTTACCTCCCCCACATGTCTTTTAAATATGTCATATGGTGAGATGAATCTTCCTGTTGACATTTTTGGCAGAGCATGCCAGAAAGACTTGCTCAGACTAGACTATCTCTGATTGCTGATGTTAAGCAAGACAAAGCTAAGCTGTTGTGTGCCAAGCATTTATTTGTTCTCCTCTTGCCTAATTTTTCTTTTCCCAGCTGTGCTGAGCATGTTCTCCACAGAAGATTTACATCCAGTGTAGATTAGACCACTTTTCCCTCCAGGGTTTGTTTACCAACCTCTGATGAACCTCTGTATACTGTTTATGTGAATGGGGCATTCTGCTTTTTATAATGAAGGACCTTAACTTGATTTTCTTCTATATTTTGATGTGATTTTAAATTTTTAATATAATTTAAAACATAGTGAAGTTTTTCAGTCTACCATACTGTGTACTCTTGATCTAACTGGAATGAATTGCTCCAAAAGGTACTTCCAGCTTTGCAATGTTTTCTCTGAAAAAATTCTAGTAGAAAAAAGCTTCCCCAATGAACGCTAAGTTTCAGATTAATAAAAATTCATACCAAGTGAAATGTTCAAGTTTAATTCAAAGTTGTGAATTACAGGAATTCTGAGCAAAAAAAAATAAGAGTATAATATTAAAGTCTATGAGAAGGTATAAATGTTGTGGCAGAAATGTTCTGGAGTTCATTGCTTCTCAGACCACTTTTCCAAATCATAGGATTATAAAAATCATTCAGATTGCAGGTGACCATCTTGTCCAACCCCCGCTGAATGAAGGATGGACTCTGAGGTCAGTGCAGGGTGCTTGGGGCTGTGTCCTGTTGGGTTTGGAATACCTCCAAAGATGGACACTCCACACCCTCAAGTCATCTGCTCCAGTGCCTCCCACCCTCGTTGTGAAAACTCAAACTCTTTTATGCAAGTACTTTTGCAAATCAACAGCCTCTTAGTTACTCAGACTCCTGAGGTTCTTTCACTCAGACACAGTTTACCTTGAATATTTTTATTGTCTCCCACGCTCTCTCCTGCGTTTCTCAAGCAGTTTCTCTCAGGCCTTAGCTTTGAAACAGCTGGAAGTTTTACACCTATTCTTCTGGCTCCCTCCACACATTGAAAGTCCCTCTCACTGGTTTTCTGATTCTCTTCTAATTTAATTTTATTTAATTTTTGCATTTTAAAGTCCTGGTGGGTTTCTTCAGTTCACTTAGTTAATTCTCCTGTATCTTATCAGAACAATTTAACATAAATTAAAAAAATAAAAATATCTCACACTCATATATACACACACATGCCCCTTATGAGTTTTAGTGTAATAGCAAGTTTTTCACTGAATGTAGAGAAGACTTAATGAAACTCAATAATTTACTGGGCTTTGTAAAATTACTCGGTTCTTATCAATCTTCCTTCTACCTGACAGGAATTGTAGCTTTTATTCAGAATTGATTATCATTTGAAAGTGCAGAATAAGATAGAATCGTATAATCAAAGCACAGTTTGGGTTTGAAGGGACCTCAAAGATCATCTATTTCCAACCCCCCTGCCATGGGCACAGAAACCTTTCACTAGACCAGGTTACTCAAAGCCCCATCCAACCTGGCCTTGAACGTTTCCAGGCGTGGGTCATCCACAATTTCCCTGGACAACCTGTTCCAGCGCCTCACCACCCACACAGATTTTCTTCCTAGTATCTGAGTGTACCTTCTCTCAGTTTAAGACTGTGACCTTTCATCCCATCACTACATTCCCTAATAAAAAGCCCCTCCTTATCTTTCCTGTACCCCCTTTAGGTACTGGAGGCTGCAGTAAGGTCTTCCTGGAGCCTTCTCTTCTCCAGGCTTAACAGATCCAACTCTCTCAGTCTGTCTTCATAGGAGACGTGGTCCAGCTCTCTGACCATCTTCATGGCTCTCCTCTGGACTCTCTCCAACAGGTCTGCATCCTTCTCTGGGGCCCCAGAGCTGGATGCAGTACTCCAGATGGAGTCTCACAAGAATGGAGTAGAGGGGGAAAATCAACCTGCTGGACATGCTTCTTGTGATGCAGCCCAGCACACGGTTGGCTTTCTGGGCTGCAATCACACATTGCTGGATCATTTTAAGTTTCTCATCAGCCAGCACTCCCAAGCCCTTCTCCGAGGGACTCAGCCCTTATTTGTGCTGGATTACCTCAACACAGGTGCAGGACCTTGAATTTGGCCTTGCTGAATTTCATGAGGTTTGCATGGACTCACTTCCCAAGGCAGTCAAGGTCCCTCTGGATGGCTGTAAACAACTTTTAGCATCATACTGTGCTTCCCTTCAGATACCAGGAATTGGGGATCAGTTATAGGAAGAGGGTAATACACCATCTGTCTCAGGGAAGCACAGAAGGAATAGACACTGACTGGAAAAAGCCCACAGTCTAGTTAGAAATGTAAAAAAACGTTCAGAATACATCATCATGAACATAATATAAAATCTGTTCAGCTTGTGAGTGTCTCTATATTCTTACCTATGGGTGCTTTCCATATCTAATGGGATAAGAAAGGAAAGGGATAAGAAAGGAACACAGTCCCACTTGAGAGGGAGTAACTTTTGAACAAAATGTGCGAAGGCATCCTATATGCCTGGTTAAGGACTCATACACTGATAACATCCCACAAGAGTTCTGTGGAAATGTCTTTTCCTCTGAAGCCAAACGTAATTGTTTGTTGCAATATTTAAAATAGTTTGAGTAATCTTATGAAACAAAGTTATTTGCATGTGGGAATAGCCTAAGTAGCAAGTTAATTCATTTAATTATAGAACAAAACCAAAACCATGTAATTAGTCATACAACTCAAATAGCACACCATCAGAGGAGAATAATAACTATTTTTGTCTAATGTTTTGATATCCATTGTCTAAAATGTCTGTGTTAGCAAATAGATTCCTGAAAATAAAGATATAATTATCAAGCTCTCTAAGGACTTAAACTTGGAAGAGATAATATTCAGTAACAAGTAAAGAACTGTTCTTTTATCACTCAATACCATCAAATGCAAAAGGTGGTTTAAATTCTCAACTTCTTTTTCTGCACAGTCCCATGAAGGGTAAATGGGATTTGTGACTAATCCTTTCAGGGAAAGGTAGCAACTGTTATCACTGGAAGTAATGGGATGTTTATATAGCATTCATTGATCTTTTCCTTCTTTTTTTATGGTATTAATTTTTGATTGTAAGCTTCTTAGAGAGTGGGAAATCCCTGGTACTTGTACAGTTCCTGAAACAAGTATAGAGTCTTATAACATCTTCTTAAATTATTTGGATGCAGGACTGGAAGGAATACTAAACAAGTTTGCAGACGACACAAAACTGGGAGGAGCTGTTGACTCCCTTGAAGGCAGGGAGGCCCTGCAAAGAGACCTTGACAAATTAGAGGACTGAGTAATAATCAACCTTAGAAAGTTAACAAGGGAAAGTGTTGGATTACGCCCCTGGGATGAGGTAACCCTGGTTGTTTGTATAAACTGGGGAATGAGATGCTGGAAAGCAGTGTTGCCAAAAGGGACCTGGGGGTCCTGGTCAGTGGCAAGTCAGCAGTGCCCTGGCAACCAGGAGGGCTGACCGTGTCCTGGGGGCATCAGGCAAAGCATCGCCAGCCAGGTGAAGGAGGGGATTGTCCCACTCTGCTTTGCACTGGGGTGGCCTCACCTTGAATATTGTGTGCAGTTTTGGACACTGCAATATAGGAAAGACATTAAGCTGTTAAAATGCGCTCAAAGTAGGGCAACGAAGATGGTGAAGGGCCTTGAGGGGAACCTGTATGAGTGGCTGAGGTCACTTGGTCTGTCCAGCCTGGAGAAGAGGAGACTGAGGGGAGACCTCACTGCAGTTAAACTTCCTTGTGAGGGGAAGTGGAGGGGCAGGCACTGATCTCTTCTCTGTGGTGACCGGTGACAAAACCTGAGGGAATGGCCTGAAGTTGTGTCTGGGGAGGTTTCAGTTGGATCTTAGAAAGAGGTTCTTCATCCAGAGGGTGGTTGGGCATTGGAACAGCCTCCTCGGGGAAGTGATCACGGCACCAAGCCTGACAGAGTTCAAGAAGTATTTGAATGATACTCTCAGGCACATGGTGTGACTCTTGGGCATGGTCTTGTGCAGGGCTAAGGGTTGGACTCAATGATCTTTGTGGGTCCCTTCCAACTCAGCATATTCTATGAGTCTGATTTGTGATAGCACCAAGCCTGTTACTCTGACCTAACTAGTTCCTGTTTGAGATCAGGTTGGATAAAAAAATTCCTGAAATTAAAACACTGGTGGGGCCTGAAGACTGTTTTTTAAGAAGCAAGTGTATATCCTGTAGCAATGTCTTATTCTTTCCTCTACCTTATAGGTGCTAAATTTAGGTTTTAAAAGCTTGGATTACCTCAAATAGAGCTAGAATATTTTTTACTTGATAATGATATTTTTAATATTGTATGCAGATAGTCACTTTATCTGAAAAAGACAAAAAATGTGATTAGATAATAAAAAAGCTTTTTCTTTTTTCCTCAGACAAGATGTCACATTAGGCAAAGCTGACAAAATCCTTCCAGTGAGGTTTCCATCCATAGTATTTAAAGCAATTATGAGACAGGTAAAAGCATTATTATTTAGTTTCCTGATGCTTTAAAAATGCTTGTTTTGTTACATCCCATAAATTGCCTTTGTGTTTATTTACGCAGTCGTGCTACAATCATATCCATGAGACGACACACTGATTTCTTTAGCTCGGTTGAAACTGACTATACTAAACCTTCATAAGAGGTCCAGGTAGATATTTTAAATGGCTTTAAAACCTTGTTATTGATGTAAATATTGGTGGTAAAGTGGAGGAAAGCTCAAAGGTAATGGCAATATTTGTTTAGCTTTTTTAATATAATCAAAGCACCCTTAGACTGAAGACCAGAGAAAGCAGCCTGTGCTCTAAGAGACTGAGTCCGAAATTCATGTCATTTCTTCATGGACAGCTAACTCCATGTATGGACTAGGATCCACACATAATTACTAGGACCCGGATATCTCACTAACTGCACTCACTAAACTCGTGGCTGCTCCTCTGTAGCAGGCACAGAGCCAAAGACGGCCATGGTAGGGATCAGGTCCAGGACCAGGGCTCTGAAGCCAATTCAGCAACAAAGTTAAATCTTTTTTTTAAATAATCAGCCTGAAATCCAAGCACAGCAGTCTCCAGTTGCTAAGCAGTGAGTAGGACAGCAAGACTTCTAACTGTGTGTGTAACCAGCCTTACCAACATCATTTGAGAGTTGCCATTAGCTACTTCCTGGAGCTGGTGCAGCGGTGAGCTGCTCAGCATCCCTACCCTGCTACAGTGTGTGAAAGATATCAGTGTAAACTGGTAAGCCCTACCTGGGAGGAACAGCCTGCACTGATATCTGCACTGAAGGCTTGACAGCATTTCCACTTTGTATTTTAGCACAGCTAGAACTAATTCAGATTTTTTTTCCCCTCCTTTGTTGCCACTCCTATCCTTATTAGTTGATATCCTACCAAGTATCTTTTTTAATTCGTCAGGTATTTTAGGGAAATGTTGGTGTTCAGTGTCTTATTATCAAACCTCATTGTAAATTTAATCCTTCCCTGAGTTTCTGTTAAATTTTACTCTCATGTGACCCAGCCATAGACATGCATGTGTTCCCTGAAGTAGTAGAATGGAGAGCAATGTGAGATTAGACACATCACTCCCTTGTCATTCACTCACTACAGATAGTGGTTTATCCTAGCCACTGGAATGATAATCTGATATATCAGTAAATCTGGGATCAAAGAGGTTTCCAAACATGCACAGCCCCACCACCAATTGAGCCCATGCAGCTGAGTGAAATTTTCCTGGTCTCCACAGAGGGTCGTTTCCTCCTTGAGAAGTTCCTAGAGCCAACCTGGGCCACATGAGCTTCACTTCTGTTCCCTCCTGGGGACCAGTGAAAGGGGTTAAAAGAAAGCTCCTTCTTTATGGTTTATATAGGAAGGCATTGTAGGTCACCTCCTTGAAAATTAAGTCCCATGAGACTTCCAGTAGGAAAGTGGGATCTCTCATACTACGTTGAATCTCAACAGATCCCTGGAGGAAGGGCTTGAAAAGACTCACCTGCAACAGTGGGACCTGTGAGGGTTTTGTGTATTAGCACCAACACACAATGGTGTTCTCCACATCATCTAAAACCAAAGCAGCCTGCTGGCTGTGATAGTCTATAGCCAAACTGAAACTGTTTGTTTTACATATTTTTTGTTACCATATTAAGAATACTTTACTGAAATTAAAAAATAGTCATTCTCAATAAAACCCTAAGAAATCAAAATGTAGTATGTTTGTTGATATCTAAAGGTTGGGTATTTGTACACTAATGGTAGGAAACACAAAAGCTCCTAAAGACCCTGACGTGTATTTTTTTACACAAAAATACTGTACTGTTGATAAAACATAGGTATCTATAAAGTAATACAAATACTTTTATTTTTTTAATGGTGCTGACTTTTCATTTTTGATATTTGCAAATCTGGAGGAAAGATAGAGTGAATATTTTATTTTTGCTTCCTAGATTTAAATAAGAGAAATATTTTGTATTTAACTCAGACATTTTAGTTTTCAAGGATGTGCTTTAAAGTCACTGGTTCTTCTGACCAATTAATCTGAACTGCTAATAAGATACAAAATTGTATGATTGACAACATTTTTTCACCCCAGTATCTTCCAGATGAGGGAGAGGTAGTGTGTATAATCTCCCAGCACTGCACACTATTTCACATATGTGTTCTCAGACACCATAGAGATTTTGCAGCAACGCTCAGACTTCTGAAACACTTTCCAGCAGACACAGATTTAAAAGTACTTGTAACTGACAGAGAATGAAGATTTATTTCTGGTTTTATAACAGGAGAAAGTATATTGTTTAGTAGTCTTTGCAGATGCATGTTACACATCCAAGTAATTGTCCCTAAACAGCACTGTTATTTAGTGAACATCTGATCATCAAAACCTGTTCCATTCAAAAGCAAAAACTTCTTGTAAAGATACATTTAATATGAAATAATGTGGTCGTGTTTGTGCCATTGCAAAAAGGTTATACAGATTCTTAGGTTTAAGTTTTTTGTTCTCGTATCTTTATATTAAACTTTCACATCTACTGCATTGTAAAGAAAACCACATCATGTGTGTCATCCTGTTGCAATCTGAAGTGATTAAGTTCTCTTATGTAGCCTAATTAGGTAAAGATTAAAGCTTTTGTATTAATTAAAAATTTATTAAATTTTTATTTATTAAATATTTCAGTATCATAAAGGTTTAATATCATATTAGTAGGTAAGGTGCATTTTATATATATAACTTCACTTTTAGTTCATAATAATGTTCAATCCATTTATTACTAGTGTAAATTAATCATCCAAGGAGTCTGTTTATCTAAACTTATTTATCCAGCCTGCTTAGATGTCTAGACAGCACTGTGTTTCCATGCCAAATGTTGCAAATATTAAAAGTAGTAACAACATGCGTAATTGTATGCCTCAAAATGGGGACTGCTGTCTTTGCAGCTCTGTGTCTCCTCACATGCTTAAAGATGAAAGCGGTCAGAGAGGAAAAAACTGTCACCTCAGACTCCAAGTTAGGAGATGCCATGTTTCGAGACCATGAGATTTATGGAATGTCATTGTGTTTTCTTGGGCAAAATCTGAGAACAAGGATTGTAGGTCTGAGTGAATACATGGAAGCAGAGGAGGAATACTAGATAAGATACAGAAGGCTTGAGGGAATCATCTCTACAACAAATGTTTTTCCAAAAGACAAAGCATCCAATTTTGCAAAATATTTAGACCAAATCAAGCATTTTCAGATGGCCTCTAGTTAATAAATCTCTACTGTCTAGGTAACAAATATTTCCTGTCTAGTTTTCCAATAAACCGGAGTCATTTACAATAGCTTCATCCATTTCCAGGATACAGGTTCCAGATTGGCACTAATTATCTGAAATGTAGCTAATCTTAGTGTTGGAATGTTTTGTCACTGATCTGTGGCTGCCAGCTGACTCTTCTGCTTTTAGTCATTGTGTCAATTATTGCTGTAACAGGAATGATTCCATGAAGATGCTTGTGGGCATGCAAAAAAAAAAAAAAAAAAAAAAAAAGTTAAGAAGGAAGTGTAAATCATAGAAAAAATAGGTTGAGTGACATTTTCATGTTTTTATGTTGTGCTAAACAGTGTTGCTTAATAGGGACATCTGTGATGGGTCAAGAATACACTCAGAGTATATACTCTTTTTTCTGACAAAAATGGTGGTATAGCAAATATACAGCTGAAAATTGAAAACATGTCTTACTCATTTGTGTTCTCAAATAGTTTGTAGCATTCAGAGCACACTAAGCATTTTAGGAATCCTGGGTCCTGGGTCCCTCATGCCTGCACAGAGCCTGCATTCAGGTTTGCTATTCCTTTCCAGCACTCTGTCTTTATTTTTTTTTGTCCATTTTCTTTCAGCTTGTTCCCTTTCAGAGCCCCTCCCTTCCACCTGTCACATATTTTCTTTCTCTCACAATGTAGTTGTCTGTGGGATAAAAAAACACAGTACAGAAACCATCAGTAACAATGCATGAAAATTTCATAATGACAGTGTAGCTGACCATGCCCTGCAATCTCCTGATCTGATTTTCATTCCTCCCATCTCAGCTGGGAAGGGAAGCAGGAGCCCGGGAATTCATTTTAAAGGAAAAGCCTGAAATTTGCAGAGAGGTGGGAGTCAGTCTTTTCTCACAGGTCACAAGTCATGGGACAAGAAGAAATTACCTGAAGTTGCACCAAGGGAGGTTTAGAATCAGAATCATAGAATTACAGAATGCTTTGGGTTGGAGGGGACCTTAAGAACATCTAGTTCCAAATCCTATTGGCAGGGATATTTTTCACTAGAGCAGGTTGCTCAGAGCCCCATCCAGCCTGGCCTTGAACACTTCCAAGGGTGGGGCATTCCATAACTTCTCTAGTTAACCTGCACAGTGGCTCACCACCTTCACAGTAGAGAAATTCTTTCTAATATCTAATTTCAACCTATTCTCTTTTAGTTTGAATCCATTACCCCTTGTCCTGTCACTACATGCTCTCATAAAAGTCCCATCTTTCTTCTAGGTTCTCTTCAGGTACTGAAGTCTGAAATTAGGTCTCCCCCAAACCTTCTCTTTTCCAGGCTAAACAATCACAATTCTCTCAGCCTTCCCTCACAGGAGAGGTGCTCCAGCCCCCTAAACAACGTGGTGGCCCTTCTCTGGACTCGCTCCAACAGGTCTGCATCCTTCCTGTGCTGGGTACCCCAGAGCTGCATGCAGCACTCCAGGTGGGGTCTCACAGAGCAGAGTAGAGGGGCAGAATCACCTCCCTTGACCTGCTGGTCATGCTGCTTTTTATGCAGCCCAGGATACAATTGGCTTTCTGGGCTGCAAGAGCACATTGCCAGTTCATGTCCAGCCTCTCATCCACCAGCACCCTCAAGTCCTTCTCGGCAGGGCTGTTCTCGATCTGTTCATCCCCCAGCCTGGATTGATATCAGGGGTTGCCCCAACCCAGGTGCAGCACTTTGCACTTTGTCTTATTAAACCTCATGAGATTCCCACAGGCCCACTTCCTGAGCTTGTCCAGGTCCCTCTGGATGGCATCCCATTCCTCAGGTGTGTCAGCCCTACCACTCAGCTTGGTGTCATCTGCAAATTGCACTTGGTCCCTTCGTCTATGTCATTAATGAAGATAACACTCGTCCAAATACAGACCCCTGAGGGACACCAATTGTCACTATCTTCCATCAGGACCCTGAGCTCTTGACCACTACCCTCTGCATGCAACCACCCAACCAATTTCTCATCTGTGTAATAGTCCACTCATTAAATCCATCTCTCTCCAATTTAGAGACAAGGAAGTTGTGGGCGATTGTGTCAAAGGCTTTACCAAAGTCCAGATAAATGACATGTGTGCAACCCCTCCCATCCACTGATGTAGTCACCCTGCCCTAGGAGGCCACTAGATTGGATATTGGGAAAGATTTCCTCACTGAGAGGGCTATTGAGCATTGGAACAGGCTGCCCAGGGCAGTGTTCGAGTCACCTCTGAACGTGTTCACAAAACATGTGGCACTGACACACATGGTTTAGTGGTGGGCTTGGCAGTGCTGGGTTAAATGGTTGGACTCAAGATCTTAGAGGTCTTTGCAACCTTCGTGATTCTATGATTATATGTTACTTAATCTGTTGTGGTTTGTATTTGTAGATTGTCTAAGCATTTATTCTACTTCTTATGTTAAGTTTTGGAGGTTTGCTCTTGGGTTTAGGGCTTCTAGGCTTCTCCTTTTTCTTACTGAGTTGGAGGGCAAGTCATGTTTGCTTCCAAGCTGTTTTCTACATTTACAATAAAAGCTGATGATTCGCAAGCCTAAAGGTGTTCTATTACACATTAAAAATAGGAAGTTAGAAGAGATTTATTATTAAAAGAATACATGTGTTGAAAAACAAGAAACATATTCTTCTTTAATGATAGGGTAACCAAGAAAAAATTTGTAATACTGTCACTAATTATTTGTAAAGTTTTGTTAAAAAAGTAACCTTTTTGAGTACATTCTAATGCACTGAAGTATTTCAAAGTTATCTCATAGTCACATTGCTTGCTGATTATCATCTCATGCCAACTTCCTTGGAGACTATTTATAAGACGAGTTACATGACTGTTAGATGATGAGCTGAATATCTGGTTTTGGCAGACTATAGTAACCAAAACAATTTTTTGCAGATCCCCAGTTTCTGGCAAAATTCAAAACATGTGTCCTTCCACAGCAATTCAGCAAAATGTTTCACTCTCAGCACATCAAGCAAACCTGAAGGAAAACAAGCCTCAAGCATCTATTTTAACTCTACGTAGAAATCTACTTTTTTGAAAGAGAGGTTTTTCCTGGAGAACTGCCTAAGGAGAAATGCCATCTTCATACATCAGAAGTAAAAATAAACTACTCTCATTAAAAGGCACTGCAAAAATGACATAGCTAAAAGAAAGTAAATGTATTTCATGCCTTCCTTGTGAGCAAAATTTGTCATATATGTATCTAATGAGTCAAGTAGCTCCTGGTACAACCCATGAGCACACAATTCGGAGTGGTACAGACACTGTGGGAAGCTTCTGTGAAGGTAGTGGGATTGCACAGTGCACAAATCTTACATTGGTGACAGTGAGAAAGAATTAAGCTTCAGTCCCACGTCATGTGTTATTTTCTAGACATACCTAGTGGATAATTTTAAATTTTTTTTTCCCATAAAATGAGTACTTCAAAACTAAATTATGAGCTGTAGTGAGTATAGTGCTCAATGAATATACTTTACAAAATTGCTTTCCAAGCTGCTTTCCATACTGAAGTTTGATTTGCTGGATTCTTGACCAAGGCTAAATCACCTGTTGGTATTAAAAGACTTGCCATTGACATTAATTGACTAGAAGTAAATCCTCTAAATATTTGGAAGCATTAAGAAAATTAAGGCATGAGCTTCCACTAGTTTTCAGTCAAGACTGGGTACCTAGCTTCTTTAATAATTTTTGAAAACTACTACGCTTCTTCTATGCAAAACATTAGTACTTTCAAAGATATAAAATGGATAGGGATTAGATGCCAAACTGCCATATGAGCCAGGAAAATGTGCCTTTACATTTTTAGGAATGGTCTGTGGTTCCAAGTTTCTCTAAAGGAGTTTTAAATGACCAGGGGTTTGGAATTTCTCCTTTAGTAGTTCTGAAAAACTCCTGATTTTCAAAAAATGCTGAGAACATTCTTTATGGGTGAGCTCTAAATCACTTGCTGCTTTTGAAAATGTGGACATATGTTTACCCCACACTTCTGAATGCATTTGCAGGTGATGTGGGCTTGTTCAGTTTATCCTGACTGTGCTCCTGCAGTGATGACAGCTGCTGACATAATCCTCGTAACAGGTTACACAAGACCAGTGGAAAATAAACTGTCATTGCTGGTCTGTGCTGGAATGTTTGCTGACTCCACTTCACTGCTATAATTCATTCTAATTGGATATATCTAAAGGCAGCGTATCTAAAAATGTTGCAGCTATGCTTTCAACATGTAAACACACTTCTATTGCAGTTATTAATCATATTATGTCTAGAAAAATCCATATAATTTTTTCTGCTGATTAACATTTCTCCCAGACACAGATTGCTTTGGAAGCAAATTCTGAAAATTTTTCTATGTTCAAATAGAAAATATTGGAATTGTTGTTACCTTGACTCAGGAGGAAAAAAAAAGAGCTTAGGTATGGACAGAGTTTGCGAGCATCATACAAGTTAAAGAATGCTTCCTAAAAATATGTATATTGAAACATTCTTTTTAAAAATGAACATAAATTAACACCAATAAATTGAGTGGCAATTTATCTCTGTCAGTGCACAGTAAAATCTTTCATTCTAAACTCAGCTTTGACATAAAAAATATAGATTATCTTTCCCTTCAAGCTAATGTTCTTGATATTTTAAATAACGTTCTAAAGGTAATGTTCTCAACTACTTTTTTCCCCCAAGTCTCCACGATGTTGTAATTGGCTGTTGTAATTCTTGGAATAGAGGCTTTAATAATTCTTATAATCATAATCACAGCCTTTTCTTCTGAGGGAATCCATTGTTTTACAAACCAAAGGCAGAGTTTACCTATATGTTTAGGTAACATCCCTACAAAAATCAGTGGGACTTTCCTGAGGTAAGGTCCAGAAGTGGGGACCTGCAGAGCAGCTTAGGCATTTGTTCACTCTGCTATTTTATCAAGTACAATTGCAGATCACATGAAAACTTGTGAATTGTCTTTTGATTTGGTTCAATATATATAAAGCACGAAGATTTGTTCCGTAGAAATAATTTCTGATTTGTAGAAATTCAAAAGTTCTTGAAGATTTTCCTCATGTGTCAGTTAGGTGAAAATTTGAATTGCAACTGTATTATAATTTTGAAAATAATTTTAATGAATGTATGAGGTGAAGTCAATACAAATTGTACATGCCATAAATATTTAAAGTTAGAGCAACTTTTTCTTTCCCAATAGTCTCATTGGTTCTTGCAGGCAAAGAGGGCACCCAAGCACCCAGGAACAATGATGTCTTAGGTTAGGATCTTAAGAGAGAGATGGAGAATATTTTACTTTCAAAGACTGGGGTTGTGGAATCCCTGAAATTATAGGATAATCCTCACATTCTTGGTTACTACAAGTGAATGTACAATATGAACATATGTTTTTTCTGTTACAGAAATTCTGTAAAGAAGGCACACAGGAGGTTCCTGGAAAGTGTTGATGAAACCATCCTTCTCCAAGTGACAGAGGAATCAACAAGGAGAGGTGCTATGCTGGGCCTTGCTCTCTCCAACAGGAGGGGCTGGTGGAGACTCGGAAACTCAAGAGTAGCCTTGGCTGCAGTGACCATGAAACGGTGGAGTTCAAGATCCTCAGGGCAGCGAGAAGGGTGCACAGCAAGCTCCCAATCCAAGAGTTCAATAGAGCAGTCTTCAGCCTCTTCAGGGATCTGCTTGGTGGAGCACTATGGAGTAAAGCCCTGAAGGGAAGAGGGGCCTAAGAAAGATGGTTAATGCTCAGGGATCTCCTCCTCCAAGCTCAGGAGCAGTGCATTCCAACAAGAAGGAAGCCAGACAAAAATGTCAAGAGGTCTTTATGGATGAACGAGATGCTCCTGGACAAAGCCAAACACAAAAAGGGAGCCTACAGGGGATGGAAGCAAGAACAGGTAGCCTGGGAACAACAGACAAATTGAGCAGCCAGGGATCAGATTAGGAAAGCAAAAGCCCTGATAGATTTAAGTATGGCCAGGGACATCAAGGACAACAAGAAAAGCTTCTGTAGGTCCATCAGTGATCAAAGGAAGATGAGGCAAAACGTGGACTCTCTCTGGAAGGAAATGGAATAATCGGTTACCTGAGATATGGAGAAGGCTGATGTACTGCGGGGATGTTGTTTTAAAGTGTGTATACTAAGCACAACATACCTAGTGCTTAGAAACTAGAATACAAAATTATCCAGCATGCTATTTGATTATAACATGATTTTATAATGGAACCCTTTGGAGGATTAAGCTGTAATTACTTAATGAGAAATGCATGGGAGGGTGCAGTACCTGCTGCTCAAGTGCACTTGGGCTCAGTCTTTTGTATGAGACTGTTAAGGATGTTTCACTACATCTGGTTTTGGTACAATTCTATAAATAGCTTCCTTAAAAGCCATATCTAATAAATAACTGAGGTACATTTGCTTTAAGAACCCAACCCTCTTCTTTTACCAGCACAAAAATTCATAGTTGCTCAAATTAAGATTACACAGCAGTCATGAAAAAGCCCCACTGACTCGCCAAACTGAAAAGCAAAGGGTGCTGGGTGGAGGGTTCCAGGCACTGAGACCAGCTCTGCAGAACATCACATGAGTGCTCACAGAGAAGGGCACAAAAACCAGGAGAGGCTTTCAGGGCAGAGACACTGGAGATAAAATGTTTAACTCAACCAGGAAATTATTACCACAGTCAGGAATTCCTGTATCCATAGTACATAACAAGTAGCTCTAACAACTCACAGAATTTAAGTTTTTTCTCTCTGGATACGCTTCTGTCTTCAGTTTCTCTAGGCAAGGCTCAGACTGTCTCAGCTGAACAGGAAATTCTGCTTATGCTGGTGATTGAATGCTGTTTTCTTAATGATACACACTTTCTGAAATAGTTTTCCCTTTTCTGTACTTCTGTCAGGATTTCTGTGTTCCCAGAAATCCTCAGAAACGCAGGAGCAGACGTATGGAAAATAAATGCAAAATTACACCCTTCTTCAATTTTCAGGCTGCTTCAAATGACTGTTCAAAGCAAACTGTCCTTATAGCAGTCGCAACCAGGTTTACTAACCCAGCTGAGGGGTAAAAGGTTGTATCTGTCAGACAGAACTCTAATAAAATAAAGAATAAAAATCACTAGGCTTAGCTTGATCCAAAATCCTAATCTATCACACAGAAATCACAGCATCATAAAGACACAGGCTTTACTAATTGAGAGATTTCAGAAAGTCATTACGAGGTTATTATGAGCACTGCTGAACAGGAATGGATTCCTTTTCTGTATGAGTTTTGGAAGATTCAAATAAAACATTAAACAATGAATCGTTGTCAGATTTAATTGAGAGAGAACATACAAGTAGCCCAGAAAGGCAGGGAAGACAAAGGCTGAAATGAGAACATTTTTTGAGGTAACACGATACAGTGTAACACCCTGGCTTGTAGAGGAGTATCAGGCTTTGAGGGAGGAAATTAAAAGGGAAACTCTGTTCTTGCTACTGTGGACAATAAATATGAAACAGAGCTTTCAAAGGGCACAGAAACTGGCTCCATGTTAGCTGAGAATGAAGCTGTTTCTGTAAAACAAATATTAAGATCTCTATCAAACTCTACAAGGTAGAGAAAAAGCAATGGGCACTTTAGAATCCTAATTTCAAGTTGACCTGTCCCCAAGATCATCTCTCTCACACAATGTTGCTACACATTTAACAGTCCAGCCATAAAACCAATTAATACAAAGTGGATTTTTAGAAGAATTTTATTTCTATGACAGGAAAATACAAAGCTGCTCAGAGGAATCCTGCTCAGAGGAATCAAGTATTAAAATCCTGAGAACCATCTCAAACAATTCAGTGCTTACTTTTATTGTGTACTATTAGTGTAAAGCAGCAGATATTCACAGTTCACTAGAAGATGAAAACTGAAAAATTTGAAACTCATGCTACTTTCTGCCTTTATTGAGCAATTATTTTTCAAAATATTTCAGATCGTAGTGTTCTCATACTACAAATGTAGTGGGAACATCCCCATTCATGGATACAAAATTTATTTGGCATAATCCTGATAGCAAAAATGGAAGATAACTTATAATATACCACATAACCTGATGGAGGCAGCCCTTCTGTTTCACAAACCACTGTGAATAGGAAGCATAATCACCTAAGAGGGTAATGTTGTTACTCTTAAGTACACAGTTAAGTGCTCCACTGGCATAAACAACATCAGTAGACTACAAACTATTCTACATTTCTACATGCTACTACTGAGATCATAAATACAAGTCTCCCATCAGTTCTCCACTCCAACATCTCGTCTCGAAGTACATTTGCATTGTTGAGGCATATTTTAATATTGCATAGTTCTACACAGATAAGGTACTACTGCTTGCATTGCTGCTGCAAATGGCTACATTACTCTTAAATGGGTACTGTTACCACAGTAAATCACATAAAAATAGGTAGACTTCACACAGATCATTAAATGTCTTAAATTGAATGTACCTGTACTCTTGAGCAGCACTTCATTTTTAATTACTATCTATAACTTGTGAGCTGGCAAAGCCTTTTACATCATTCTCAAGCTTACAGTTGAGCTCTAACTGTTAACTGTAGCATGTCATGAAAACACTGGAACATAGTTCTACACAGCACTTCTGCATCAGTCTCTGGACATGATTTCCAAGAAGAACAGGTTGCAACGATCCTATAGAAATACAGGAAACAATGAGATTGCCGCACTTAATTGTCATGATCTAGGATGAAGTCACAAAAATTAACACAAATTCTGAAATAAAAACTGTCACATAAACATACTGTCTCAACATTAAAAAAGGACTCAGATCATGTGTGCCTTCAGTAAACAATAATGTTGACAGATCTTGAAACCAGATACTTTGATTTAAATATCCATTACCACATACACAGTGACGTAACTTCTCTGCTTATATTTGAAAATGCTGTGAATTATAGTTCTTCTTTTGCAACTAGTTTAAGGTTTTAAGTACTTTTTTTCCTATTTACGTAATGCAAGGTAAATCTTTATCTGGTTCCAATTATTTTAAGAGAGCCATAGATCAAACTGTAAATGGTTTGTATACTCAAACTGATTCAAATGTGCATGCAATCCATATTTAGCTTTAAGAAGAAGTCATTTGAATTACAGCTAAGTCATAAACCAGCAACTTATCTCTACACATTCTAGTCGGAGTAGTTTTAGATTTCATAAAAAAGCAGTAATTTTTGTCCGTAAGACCAACAAGCCAAAGATGAATCTTTTCAAATCATTCAATTTTAGAAGTGAAGCCAAATGTTTTAGCCTCTTACTGTTACTCAAAAAAGGTCTGGTTTGAGTCGAGATGTGTGTGTCACTCCAAGAACAATGGGTAGTGTGCTCACCTGTCTCCTTATCTGCTCTAGCTCAGTCAAAAAACTTCAAAAAACACCTCTTACAAATGACGTCTAGAATAACAGCCTATTTTAAGTAAGTTAACTTTTTTTGTTACTCCCTTCTTTCACCCTTTACTTTCTGTACACTGTTAGTATCTTGGTGCTTACTTCACCTTCACCATTCATCCTGCCTCACACACATGCTTTCCCAGAACATCAAAGCCTCTATTTCATGTACCTCACTTCTCAACCTCTCCTGACATGTTTAGCCATATTTCTTCTGTCTTTTCCTTTCCTCATTCTAATTGTTAGCTGCCTCTCCCTCTGTGGTAAAGGCAGAGCCATACCTAAAATGAAATTATAACCTTACCTGTCATCTCTGATTGAATAAAAAAAGCCATAGCCATGTTGTACCATAGGGAGTGCACATCCACTAAACCTTGTGTAGCCAGTCAGACTAGTTGAAAGGACAAAATTCCCACCTCCTCCACTGTAAAACAACACAAAACAAAAGCAGCACTTTTAAAGGTAATTTGAAACAAAGCCAGTTTAAAAAAACAGTTATTTTGACCTAGGTGTCGAGAAATCAGCACATATAAGGCCAATGCTACAAAGGCCTTGGTATTGAGGGATACAACTCCCCAAAGGACAAGAATATGAATTACCTAGCTGTGAAGGCCTTATCCCCATACAGTTCTGGCACTGGCAGTCCTTGCTCCTGTGCTATGAGCAGAAGACCCAGAAGATGACGATCAAAGCCTGTCAAATAAATGCAAATACAAAATCATCAACCACAGTGTTTCCTGGTTTTCTGCTTCTTCTGGTCTGGATAGCTAGGAGCTCAAGTAACAGCTGAAGGACAGGTAAACAACAGCATCTGCTAAAGAAGAAGTATTGTAGCATCCAAAACCATTTCCCACATATTTGATCTAAGAGACCTTCATCTCTTTCAACTTGCAGCACTGAGCACAAAAGCAAATTACCTAAGTAATAGAAACCCAGCATAGTTCCTGGGGAAAACAAAACACAAGAGAACTCTCACTTCAGCCAAGGAGTGAAAGTGGCTCACTGTCAATTATGTGAACAAGGCAAAAAGACTTCCAGGGTCAGAACTGCCTAGATGACACACCAAGTAGAATGGAGAGAGTATGAAGTTCATCAGGTGATTATTTCCCAGATACTTTTTCTTATTCATAAAACAATGTACAACGCTAACATAGATGGGTTAGAACCTCACCCAAATCTCTCCTCTGCCTTAGAAAACCACATTTTTCATTTTCCAGATAGGCATATATTTGACTGGAAGGTATTCCAAAATAATGTTTAGCTAGGTAGAGAAACTTTGAAAGTGAACATATCTTTGGGGTACAAGGAAAGGCCCAAGCACTAGGTTTTAGTTCTCCTCAAAATTAAAGCATAAAATGTTAAGAAATAGTTTTTATTCAGGTGCAAAATAAGGAGGCAGAGAAAATGTATTAGCATACAACAATATTCCCTTTTCATCACAAGAAAAAACCAAAACAAAACAAGTTTTGATGTCAGAGTACCTTTTCCATTCTCACATTCTTTCCTCATTTTATTGTGCTTTGCAAATGCCTTATGCATCAGTTGTAGTCGTTGATAAGTCTGTGTAAAGTAAGGAGAGACAGGATAAAAACAAAAAAAAAAAGAAAAAACAATCCAAATGAGTAACATATTAGGAATCACAGATCAGCAATTTTTCCCTTTCACAGTTTCTAACAATTTTAGATAGAGGAAAATGGAGAACTTTGAAAGTACATTAGAAGCTCTCTCAAACTCCTCCTCCCACATCCAAATTCCTTTTTCAGAAGAATGTGCTCGTTTGCTTTCAGAAGAATGTGCTCATTATCTCTGTTCTGTTACTCAGAACACTTGTGCACTAAACAATATTCTAAACTTCATGCTCCTTCCCCAGAAAGCTGAAACAATAAAAAGTAGCCACTGTGAACTAGAATAATCAAACCCCAAAATTTTCTATAATACCCTTTAGTCAGAAGGACAGTAGCTTTTACCAGGTGTGGTTGCACTTCCATGATCATCATGCCCTGAATTAGACAAGGCAGTTGGACTACATAATCACTGCAGGCCCCTTCCAACAAAAATATTGTATTCTATCACTTTTCATAACAAAAAAATAAAGGAAAGAAAAAAATGAAAAACACAAAAGCAGAAAACAAGACCCTATCTAATATATACAGATGCCAACTGCATTCCCAAATTTTCTCTGCTAATTGCCAGTTCTGCCCAACGTTACTTTTTTTTCCAGTTTTATATTGAAACTTACATATTAAAATCAGAAAGAATACAAACAGAATGTTTTTTATAAAGGAGGCCTTGAGAAACAGTTCTGGATGCTCAAGATCTTGACTTCCAAGATGTTAGATCTTGCTAGTTCTTTACTTAAGAAGTACCCTCTATCCTTTTATTCATCACAAGAGAGGTTGCAACAGAGAATGTGAATCAAGAGCAGCAGCCACTCAATCTGAATAAAAATCAAGCTACTAAACTCACAAGAAGGAAAAGAAAATCTGAGATAAAAGTGTTTTTTCCAAAGTATATAACTTTAAGGTACTAAAAAGTATATAAAGACAGACTTTTAAGCATGTTAATTTCAATACTACTGAACACAGTTTTTAAGCCCCAGGAGTTCAGCATTAAAAAAAAAACAACAGCGAGATATTTGGAGATGCTATTTAATACTGCAAAGAGAAAAAGGCTACAGTTAGTGCTGGAAACCTGATAAATGGTTAGAGGGTAAATGAAAAGCAGGAAATAACAGGAATCCATACTTGGAATAGGAAGCAGATTTGAAACGTGACCAGAAAACTGAGTTTTAAAGCTGCAGCACATGCCAAAAGAAGCCAGTGAAGACCAAGAAAAAGTGCTCTTGAAGGCTAGAATTATCAATCACACATGCTTTCTGACAGCCATATTTCCTGTATGTTTTTCAGATGTGTTAATATTATAGAGCCTTTGAATTTTTACTAAAGACATGTAGCCCTTTGTCTCAAAAATCTCCTTGTTTAATTTCTCAGGCTCTAAGAAATGTGCAGGGAGGACAAGAGAAAGAGCTTTAGCACAACTCTCACTTGGCAAGAAAGGCATGACATGCTTTGCCAGCCAAGCACCAGAGGGCAGTTGCTGGGAAAATAAAAAGTCTCTGGTTCAGCTATTCAGAGACACTCTGGAATACATCCCTGTTGCCACTAGGACACAAACAGATTTCAATCTTGCTCTCTGATGCAAATATTAGATAAACATTTCCTGATTTCACTTGGAAATTAAAACAACAGAACCGCAGCAGAATACTTTGGATCCAACCCAATAACTTTCTGAGGTATGAAAAAAAATCAGTGTGAATGTAACTCAAGACAGTTACATTCTTGAAACCAAAAGGCAAATAGGACAGAAAAACAAACAAGCCCATACATGACAGCACACCTCAGTTACAGTGACCAGAATCAGAGTTTAAGCAACTCAACATTTGAAATCTGCCTCACTGGAAAGATGCCAACTCCCACCAATGAAACAACACAAGAGCGAGTTTTAAGCAGTTCAAATGACAGGCCTTCTAAATACATGATGATTAAAGCAGGATTTCAGTATTTACACCGTCAGAAGGATCCAGCATGGACTTGCACCATTCCACTGCTTCCACAGTACATGGTCTTATGGTCTCTGTGCGGCCATGATAGAAACGCCTGGTCATGGCAGTTTCGTAACAGCAGCCCGGACTAAGAACAAAAATTAGGGAAGAGTATCTCATTACCTTAACAAAACTATTTGCTCTCTCAAGGACTCAAAAAGTCCTGCTGAAGATCTTGCACATTTAGCTCAGTTACAAGTACCAGAAACACACTAATATTCTTTAAGTTATGCATCCAAAAAGGAGCCACAAAGGAACTCTATGCACTT
This sequence comes from Empidonax traillii, assembly GCF_003031625.1. Classification (NCBI taxonomy): domain Eukaryota; kingdom Metazoa; phylum Chordata; class Aves; order Passeriformes; family Tyrannidae; genus Empidonax; species Empidonax traillii. The sequence continues at coordinate 369,908 of NW_020955812.1, forward strand.
TTACGAGACAGATGACTGAAAAAAGTGCCAGTACTATAATCATACCTTGAAAAGACTGTGTTGTCATGGCTATTTTCTGCAGACTACAGCTCTACCAGGCTCTAGCAAAAATAGGCTGAAATTACGCAAGCTTCAGTTTCATATATATCCCCATTGAAGAAACGACCTACACCACCCAAACCCTCAAAAATTAAGCGACACATTTAAAGCAAGCCATGTGTCTCAATGCATTTGGAGGAAAAGGCTGCTGCATACTGACAGCCATCCAGCTTTTATATCTGGAGCATCTCCAGCTCTATGACAGTCTACCATTTAAAATACAACTTCCGTGAAACATACTTGAGTGTTTACAACAGACCAAACAGGCCATTTCAGTCAGACAATTAATGTATCCTAACGTTCAGTAAACAGAGATCTACCAGCCTTTATTACAATGTGATCACATCACCAGTGACTAAGCATCACACTCCTGTGACGAAACCTTCCTCCTGAAGCAAGCAATACTCTCCAGGTCAGTAATGACTTATATGTGCTAGTTAGCAAACAGAAATTTGGGAACCCCAACAACAGGAAGAATGACACCTTTAATCTATAATAATACAAAATAAAATGCTACATCTGAAAATGTAGAGGCAGGCATTTGGAGGGTCTCTGTCTCTGTTATTCTGCTCAAACCTTACCATCCAATGTCGCTAAAGAAAGTGAGACACTGACGTTTGTGAGGTCTTCTACAGGCTTGGAAGATTAAACATTTTACTGATGGCGGTCACTTTCCACAGATAAAGCTTTCTTCTCCATTTGACCAACTATTCGACAGTAAAGAATCCTGACCCACTGAGCATTTGGTGTTTGCCCAAATACTTCCCATGTACAGCCAAAATTCACCTTTTTGTGGACTGAGTTCTGCCATCCATTCCACAATATATGAACACATTATCCCTATGGTCACAAGGGCAAAGTTCTTCTGAAGCAAGTATGGTCTTATGCAACTGTTACTTTAAAAACCCCTTAGTTCTTCATTCTTACATCACCATAGCAAATTACACACTAACACTGCAAAGCCACTGCACCTCTTTACTCAAGAAACCATTTTTTTTATTCCTAATCTGATGTTTTCTTACCGTCCATGGCATTTGTAATAAGCAAGCTGAAGGGCAAGCTGCACAAATGTATCAGGATGAAGTTTCCTCTTCCTAAGCAATGCTTTGCCGAAGGATGTGAAGGCGTAAGACACCAGCTGCAAGTCAGACACCTGTCATACCAAAGGAAGAAAAACCACAGAAGTCAAGAAATACCACATCTTGATCCACTTCAAAAGACAGTCAACATAAACCAACAATGCAACAAATTTAACCACTTGTTAAGTCCCCCGATTCATCAATAACTTATTTATTCCTCTTCTCCAGCATGGAGAAAGACCAACCAAAAAAACATAAATACGATGAAAAAAACCAACTACGAGAAGCATCAAGAAATTCCACCTTCTGGTAATACAGTTCTTTAGTACGTCCAATTTCATTTATAATTTTTGGATCCACTGTGAATACAAGTTCCTCTGGCCAAGGAATATCCCTCACATTATCTGATCCCTGGAAAGATGCAGACAGAAAGAAAGAAGGGAAAACAGAATATATTATTGATAGGAAGAGACATGTTAACTATAAACTTAAAAGTTTATAAAGGATAGATACCTTCCATTTTCCCTCATTCTCAATAATCTTCTTTTCGGCATAAGATAACATGGTAATTAAAGCCATGGCATCGAAAGGAGAATGCTAAAATCAGATAAGACAAGATATCACATTATTTGCATAACTGTAAGATGATCAAATTGCTTTTTTACCTATCCCACTCTTTACCTGCAGATCAACAGCTTTACTGCACAGTGTTGGACTTGTTTTTCTAGTTCTACAATAAACAGAGAACTACTTTAGGTCCACCCACTGTTTTGACTGCTCTGCAGCTGGATAGGGAGGCACAGATTTTAGGCAAGATATAAGCCCTTCTGGTCATACAATAATGAATCTAAAAAACCAGGAGTTTAAAAAACACAGCTGTTCAAATAGATACATTATATGAAGAGTTTATTTTAGGCCTTCTTGTGCACGGTAATTTTTTTATTTTGGAACTCCCTCATTAAATACTCTAAGAAATTATTTCAGATCTCATGTTCACAATTCACGTATGGTATAATATCAAGCAGACTGCTTTTGGAAAGTCGTCAGACAAGGTGCCTGGTAAACAAGGCTATACTAGAGAGGAACACATTATGCATTTAAAATAATACCCTGAAAGGAGAAATTCAGTAAACAAATACTCAAAAGGTTTATAAGATGAAAAAAATTTCAACTTACATCACAGAACGCGCTGCAAGTTCCATTGGAAAAGAATATGCTATTGTAGGATTTATCTCCCCAGCGCACAGTCGGATCACCTGCTAATCCCAGCCTTGTGAGCTAAAGCAAAGGTTACATGCTGTGAATTTTAAAAAACACTGAGTACACTGCCAACCTCTTTCAGCTAAACGCAGTCTACATTAAGAGGGTGAGATCTCCCTGATAAGGCATTTTCATCCAGTTCAAGATGAAACATGCTTATAATCCCAAGCTTTAATTAAAAGTGTGATAAAAAGTTGATGACTATGGTTTTGAAAATGCTGAAGGATAGAGGGCTAAAAGGTTATGAAGGTAGATTTCAGCCACTCCCCCTTCCAGTGTCCTAATAATTAAAACTACTAACTTTTCCTAAGGATCAAAAAGCAGCATTATTTGCATATTTATCTGTTTTATTCTCTGTTATGAAAGAGTAAGAAATGCTACTTCTGTATATAGGCAAAAGAAATTTTCATGAAAAGATGACCAAATATAAATTATCAAAAATCCTTAGCTACCTCAGTATAGTCCTCAGGAGTTGCATGGGGACTAGAATCATCAAGGCAGACCACAAACAAACTTCTCTGAATTTTTTCCAGAAGAGTTAAGTTCTTTGGATCAAGATCAATCAAATATTCCCGTAACTAGAAAGCAGAAAAAGACAAAGCTAAGTCAAATAACGTATTTCCAGTGATCACAAGGCTTTTTCCTGATACCTCAGGAACCAATTGTTGAAAGTATTCCTACCTCTGCCCATTTTGTCCTTTCGTTGCTTGTTAGGGCTGCCAGTCCTGGTCCATCTGGCTCACTATGGCATCTTTTCTGAATATATGTAAGTTGCCTTTAAGAAGATTTCAAAAACTGAAGTTAACAAAGAACAGATGCAGCTTTGGAGCAACGAATCAGATACAGGACAAACATTCCACTCAAGATAAACCCTGAAATTTAAAGCAGAACACTAGCTATAGTACATCCTAAATGTAGAGTCTGAATTACATGAGAGTAATTCCCCTCCTACCCTTTCCTTGCATTTTTCCTTTAGAAGAACTATTACCAAAGAGGTAATTTTAAGTTTGCAAATTCAGTTTTTCACACGCTGTTCTAGCTCTACAAATTACAGGCACTCAGTCCTGGCTTGTGTTTTGTTCTCGCACTCTTGCCCATTAAACTTCACTACTGATCATTAGTTACATAGTAATCAAAAATGTAAGACACCAATGAGGAGGTTACAGCAGAAAACCCTCCTAAAAAAACCCCACCAAACCAAACCCAACACAATCTGGTCTTCCTATAGACAACAGCATTAGGGTTTTTTGTCTGTATTCTAGGTGTTCATTTATTTGCTACTTGCTTAACAGGTACAGCTACAAAAACATACGTTAAAATATTACATATTAAAGTATCAGACTTCTTTTTTTTTTAAGTGATTTTTAGATTTTTTAACTTTTTAATTTTTGTCTGGCCTAAGGAATTTGGCCAGACACTTTTTGCCAGTTTTAATCGCAAGCCTTCTGTTGTGCTCTATAAGTAGCACTTTGACAAATGCAGGAAGTTATTCCTAGACAAGATTAACAACCCTTTCTTAGTAAGTAGATGCATATAGATCCCAAATTGATCACGAGAGACTTATGCTGAAACTACTTCTGTATTTGACATCCGAGTTAGACCAACAGAGTGGGAAACTTTGTGGCCCCAACTGCACTGACAATTCAAAAGCCAGCATCTGAACATGCTACTGGGACATAGAAGATACAGCACAGAAGAGCTTTAAACATTGGCTGTTACACTGTTGCTGAAATGTACTATTTGAAGAACCAAATTCTTTCTCTCTATTCCTTTGCAGCAGCTCAGGAACGTGAAGACCTACAAACATGGCTGGTTGTCACAGGCCTGGGGCAAAGACAAGAACTGCAAGTGAAATGCAGCTGTACTGCTCCGTAGCTGCAGGAAGTCAATCAGTGTATGCTACAAGTTTGGACTCTGCTGCACTCACCAACAGAAATTCCAGCCTCTCTACACTTGAGAAAACTGACCACAAGTTTATCAGATTTAAATCAACATGACAGTGGCGTTTCATCTTTGATAATGAATAAGTAGCAATAAGACAATTATCTATGCAGATTGCTCTTGAAAGGCATGATGATACTTATAATCCTAATATTTCCATGTAAAGAAGCTTCATATATAAAGGATATTTTCTACTCAAGTATCTTCTTTCAGCCTTTTGTATGATGCTCTGTGGGTGTAGTACAGCAGTATACAATAATCACGTTCTATGGAAAGAAGCTGTTATTCAATAAACAAGAACTTACTCAACTCTGAACCTTCAGCTAGAGGAGAAGCTGCAGCCTCTCCCAAACCTAATTCTTTGGGATGAAGGACAAAGAAAAAAGAAAGTCTCCTTGGTATGTAGCTTAAATAGGACAGCTCATTTAAGACAAGGTATTTTGAAAACCTGAATATCTCTGGAGGAGTCACCATACTGCCTTCATGCATAGCATCAAATGCAAACACTCGACCTCGACATAGGACTATTAAGTGAGATGGGCATTCACCTTCCGCTTCTGAAATGAAAAATAAGAATAAATAAAAATCCAACCTTGGGGATAAAGTGAATGACAGATACAGGAAAAACTCAGCAAGTTCTACAGACCCTTTTTTGTTCAAAATGTGGCAGACTTCATATAGTAAAACTCGGAAAGATTAAAAAAAGAGTAACTTTTTAAGTCCAACTGCATGCTCTTACTGCAAATTTGACATTTTAAAAACCAACAGAAGTCATACATAACTTTCACTGTTATGAACTACTTCAAGTCATCATCATTACCTAGTAGCAAGTGTCACTTATTTGTGTATCTTGTATGAAAGATTTCTCTGCTGAAATGACTGTTCCCTGTGAAAGCTGATCTAGCAATATTTCTCGCTTGAATGAGTGTTGCTTATTGAACAAGTCTACTGCTAGTTTTGGTTATGCACCTCATGATGCACTGCCATGCCAATCACACCTGACCAACACATGCATATCTGTAAGAAGGGAGCACTGACACACCAATTTGGCCACTATACAGAAACACAGATGGTACTGGCCCGCTCCAGGCCAGGTATGTTTGTCCCACCAAACACTGCCCCACCAAACCCATCTACCTGGAAATTAGACTAAAGCTGGAAAAGACACAAACTAGGTGTTAAAATTCCAAGAAACGTCGTTGTATTTTTCTCAAACTAGCCCAGTAATCTACTCTGGGAAAAAGAAATGTATACTTTACCCACAAGTATGGAACGTAATGAGCGTCCAAAGAAGTCCTAATACACTGAATAACATTTAATGAGCTCTTCACCTGTTCTCATGAAGATGTCTGCTGCAGGCTGAACCAAACAGCTCCCTGGGCTTTTAGTACGGTTTTTGACTCCAAGTTGACATTACCTGATAAATTTTAGGTGCCCTACTCTGCAATCTAAATACTACTTCAAGTGTTTAGACCATGTCAGTTCCCTCTATGGCCAACGGAGAAAAACAGATCCGTCTCCAGATGGCAATTCCTTCTATCTTAGACAGTATCTATCTTACATACTCGCATATTTTAATGGCCCAAATCCGCCTCTGGAGGTATTCATATTTCTCCATGAACCACAGAGAAACAAGACAACTAACTGGACCAAATATGTCACCTTGAGGCAGACAATCTACACAGAAATGGGTATCACTTGTTGTGTATGACATGAAAATTATAAAAGCAAGATTGTTATTTAATGATGTTCTTGCAATATTTTAAGGCAGAAAAGGAAGAGGAATGACATAAATTGCTTCTCCACCGGGTAACACCCTTGTTTATTAAGAGTGATCATAACAGAACATTGACTTCCCACCATCTGAATATTTCTTCTAAGTTTTAGTACTTGAATTGACTCTTCAACTGTAACGCTAAAAAAAAAAAAAAACCCACACTACCTTAAAACCTTCCTTCAACTTTGCATTTTCCCATCATTTCATGTGGTATGGAGATTTACTTGGATATATTTTATGGAGCAATACCTTCTTCTTGAATTCCTGAGTCCATGATTATCGAGAGCAACACTGCTGAACAACCCTGGATGCGTCAGAATGTGTGTGGAAGGGCTGTTATGATTTCAGTTTGCTGATTACTAATGCTACAGTATTTGGTAATGGAGGATGAATAAGAACATTACACTTTAGCTCTTGATCCCAAACGCTAGAAAATCATCGGGAGTTTAATAGAATGCCTTTATGAAGCTCTATGGAGTACTTTCAAGACTGATAATAGAAGCAGCTGACCAAGCCAAGAAATAGCACAATGATAAAAAATAAGTAAGAATTATCCCAACAGAATATATGGGAATACACTTGAGAAATGCCTTCTCAAATGTGAAAAAACATGCAATTAGTAATGATGTTGAAATCTTGTCCATATAATACATGGAATCCATACACACTTATAACACACAGAATTTGTCTTTTTTCAATTCTTAATGCTGGCATACTTATTATAGGCATCAGACTGGTAATATACAATTTCAAACAGAGCTTTCTTACACTCTTATTTAGTAAGGACTAAATACTTGACCAAATAGGGCACTTGTAGATGAGATTGCTTCCTTATATAAGCACTCAACAACTACTATCTGACTTATTTCTTGAGGAAGCAAGTATTTTATGGTTAAAGTCAGCACTCCATTGGCCCATCATTAAAAATCATTTGCTTGTATTAACCCCCAATTTTCATTTGTTTACCAGTTTTAAAGTAAGTGCCGAGCGAGTCTCTGGTAACTCCAGGAATTTTGCAAGTGCAAAAGAGCATTCGAAATTGGTTCATGTCCAGAACAGTGTTCCCAGATCTCTCGATTGTCACCTTCTCTCTGTAGTAACAAATACACCAAAATTAAATACGAGAAATGATAATGATGGAATTAAATGAAGGTAAGACCAACCTGTCTTTTACTGCAAAGAATGCATGCCAATAAACATAAGCATATATTTGCAACTAAAGGATACACAGACCATTAATATTTAGAATTAATTATTTTTTTTTGAAGTCTTACGCTCGTAATAGATCCCAGTATTTCAGGGTGTGCCATATATTTACACATGCTCTTTCTATCTGAGTGCCCTCTTTTGGTGGCCAGCAGTGTTCAATATAGGGACCAGGGCCTCCCATATTACAGTGTATTTGTGTTGAGATGCGAAGATCAAGGTAAGCCACATTCAGCCACCAGTCCTCCAGCTGAAATGAAAAATGTTTAGCATCAGAACTAATTAATTTTTAGTCATTAATTTCTTAATAATCACCTAAGTGTTAAATTGCTTGCTCTTTTTTCTTTCTTTTTTTTTAGTACTTTGAATAGTAGTTCCTATGTAACACAAGGCAGGACAGTGGTTCAAAACTAACTGCTGAAGGTAATGACACATTTAGCTCTTCTGTTTTCAAGCTTGAAATAAAATTCAATACTGTTTAAGAATATTAAACTGTCAATTATCATGAACATTTCTTCCCTGCTATTCATCATCTTAAACTCTTGCAGATGTCAGCTGTGGCTGCTGCAAATATCAGAGATTACTCCATGGAGAATGGAAGGAAAGTAGACTTGTATTGAGCAGGGATCTAAGACAGAGTTTATAATGTATTGTTTCTGTCACCATCCGAAAATCCCCACTCTGGAATATGTCAGGGCCTTCCTCATATTCCTTTCTCTGTTGAAACACAACATTAAAATGCTACCACATAGCCTCCTTCTGGAAAGTGAGAGACAAAACTCTAAATTCCAGGTTTTGTTTTGTTGGGTTTTTCTTTTGTTTGTTGCTTTACTTTTTCTTATTTTGCTAGGGTGGAGAGAGCAGGGACACATGTCATAGGAGGAAAAGTTGATAGACAAAGCATTCAAAAGTTGGTAGGTAACTATAATTTCAGCTGGTGAGCTCTCTTAGCTACTCAGCTTTGAGAAAACCAAATCACACATATATAACTAAGTGAATGCTTTCATATCCATAGGCCAAGTGGCAGATACAAGGAAGATCCTAAGATTTAAAAAAGTGAAATGGTTCTTTGAATTATATCCTTAATAACCAACTTTCCATAAGTTGAATTAAGATTTCTTAC